>NC_137124.1:45776401-45889377 GCF_949319135.1 Squalius cephalus | reverse complement strand
TGATAACTAAGAAAGCTAAGTGAAGACTCAAGTGAACCCGATTCACGTGAGAAGGAAAAAAACTTACTACTGTATTCCTCAGCTCGCTCCTCGATATACCCGCACTTCTGAGGTACATTTTCCATTATTATTATTCCTCACAGCGCTGCGAGACGTTGTAAACAAGTAATGATCTGAATAAACTTGTGTTTCTCGAGCTGATATGGGGGCGTTCACAGGATTGCGCGGATTGCCTCAGCCATTTGCGTTTGAATAGCGTGCGCTCTCCGTGGGCGGAGTCACATTACATTTGAATCAGCTGTAATGAGCTCGACTGGAATCGCTCTCTTTTAATACAGATTTCACAAGATTTCACAAGATGAGAATATTTGTTTTTTATATAAATTACTTCATTTAAAAGAAGAGATTCAAGCTTCATGCCTGTGTGTCTGTATGCCTATTTGACTGAGTATTCGCTGAGTTATTGTTCATTTTCGGACGCGTTTCAGAATGGACTACACTGACAGAGAGAAGGCAGAACTCGCATCACGTTTATTTTTCTTTATTTGGCAAAAAGCACAACACTTTGTTTTTATTGTGAGTATACACAAAAATAATACACATTTAACAGAATCGATTGATGTATGAAACTCCTATGGAAAATCAAAGTCAACAGAGTATTTATGAGTTTCTTTTACACTGATAAAAAAAAGCGAGCTGGTATCGCCGGCGATACCGCCGACCTCAGGGGGTTAACTTTGAAATAAATATGATAAAATGTATACTTTAGTTTTTACAAAGAAAGATTACACTGGAAATATTGTTAACATTTTAATTGTTGTTGTAATTGTATAACCTTTTATACAATTAATAAAATAGCACAAAAAAAAAATAAATAAATAAAAAAAAAAAAATATATATATATATATATATATATATATACAAGGATAGATGTAAACAAAATCTTAAAAGGTCAATATAAGCCTTCTCTTTAAATTATTTTTATTGTGTTTTATTAGTGACACATTTGGGTAGAGAATATATTCCAAAATTTTCTGAAAATACAGTATGAGAACAATTAACTGCACAATTACTAGAAATGTTTACCTTGGATATTATACAATTTGCAAGCACAATTTGTGGAAAAAAAACAACAACTGTGTTTCCAACTGTGAATCTATTATTTATATATATATATAGTCCTTGCATTCTTTCTTGTGGCTCAGTGACACACCTGAATGAAAGGCTCATTATGCGAGCCATTGTCTCCTCAGGTGTGAACCACTTATTATTCATGATGGTGTTGGATCGTTCACACCCACACGCATATTGCCTTTCCAAACAAAAATCAATTTGAAGAAAAAATTCTAGGCGACAAAATGCAATATTCAGAAGTCTTATGGACACATATTTAGTATGTGTTTTGTGGCCTTATTTCAGAAACTTTCATTTTTATTTTTTTCAATAACCATGCATAAACATTATTCTCTCAAAAATACAAACATGCACATACATGTTGCTCACATATTATGGTAGCCCTGTTTGTGCTAAATAGAGTGTAATTATACCTTTGCCATTAATATGTTTATAAGCAACTGAAAAAAGCACAAATGTCAGGGCATGTCAGAACATCTCGGTCAGGGAGTAAAACAGCTGGCAGTGCAACGTGTCCGGGGCAGCAAACAGATCTATCTGTGCGGTCCTGAAGCGCCTCCAAGTCAGCTGGACCACCTGGGGGTGGAGTCGCCATTCTCCCAGTAGCACCTGTTGCCGTGAGAGCTCGTCGGCTGCACAGCTGCACAGATGTGCCAATGCAATTGAGGCCCCGTCCACAGACCTGAAGCTGCATGCCCATTGTACGTGGCCCCCCAGCCGGTGGCAAAAGCATCAGCCAGGTTGAGCCAAAGGTGGCGCTCCTGGACCACCAAGGTGGCCATCGCTTGACCAATGGAACGTGCGGTTTCTTTTGTCGCCCAGAGGTCGAGGTCAGATGCTGCACGGAGCTCCCGGAGGAGCTCTGGGTCAGCACCACCCTCGTGCATGTCCATGAGCGCCTGAGCCTGGTGGACCTGCAAGAGCGCCATGGCATGCAGAGCGAAAGCAGCCTGTCCACAGGCTTTGTAAGCCTTCGCCGTGAGATCGGACGAAAATTTACAAGCCTTGGATGGGAGGTGTGGATTCCCCCGCCAGGAGGAAGCGGACGCTGGACACAGTTGCATCGAAACGGCATGCTCCACCGGTGGATAATCCACATACCCCTTGGCCGCTCATCCGTCAAGGGTGGTGAGGGGGAGGAGCCAACAGGCTACAGTCTGGCACTATACGGTGCCGACCACGACTTGGTGAGATCCTCATGCACCTCCGGGAAGAAAGGTATCGGGGCAGCACGCTGAGAACAAGCACGGCCTGCCCCGAGAAACCAATCATCCAGCCGAGAAGGTTCGGGACGTGGTGGAGGGTTCCACTCAAGCCTGACCTTCTCGGCGGCCTGGGAAATCCAGAGCTGCCCACTCTGGATCGGACTCGGGCAATGCTACACTCCCCACAGGGGGCAACGCAGCCAAATCTTCATCTCCAGACGAGCGAAGCTCCCCCTCCGATGCTGCGATTGACATCTGGTCGTCAGAAGGAGCCCCAAAAGACACGGCTGGTCATTCATGAGAAAGACCAGCACGTTCTTTAGGAAGCTTCAGCAGCAGACGCATTTGTGAGGCGTGAGGGGCCCATAGAGATTGTCTCGGCGGGGAAGCCCTCACGGTGATCCACAGATCACCGTAGCTAAGCGCTGAAGTTTGCCTATTCTGCGGGGCAGAAAAGACGCTAGATCTGGGCATAGGCGAGGGGACTGCACCTCCCTTGAATGCCCAAACATGTGAAGCAACTACTGTGGCCATCTGCTGGCGCCAGGGAACGACTGCACCCAGAAACACAGAGGCGGAATGACATCCTGAAAAGGATGCAGTGTCACGCCTGTGCTGCTCTTTTATGAAGGAAAAAAAGAAAAGAAAAATACTCTTTCCACTACTCTCACAGTGCTGAGACAACCAGGGAATGGCCGCTGTGTATTGTGTACACCGAGGGAAACGCCCACCGAACCGACACATGCTCTTGCTGTAAAAACAGCAGTTGTTGAACAAATACATTTTTGCGGCCACTCGCTCCACGCGCCGTCACACCAACACCAATAGAGAGTCTTCAACACTCAGTAGCAGTCTGTAAGTTCAGAGATGAACAGGAAGCTCGGCTCCGAAGTGAAAGACAATGTGTGCATGCGGGGCGGGGCTGGGCGCGTGACGCGATACACGCACGCCAATGGTCATTGGCTCATTCTGTAGACACTCCAAGATGATAGGGCTCCCTGAAGTGATCCCAATTATGTTATGTTGAATGTGAGCAACTGAAAGGGAACTGACTGGCAATCTGAGCCAAGACAAATATTTGGTGCAAATATTTAATTGTAATAAATGGCTGTTAATGTGGTCACTTGTTTTCAATTTCCTCGTCAGTGAATCGTGTCAGGGAATCCTGTCTTATCAAAGTGCCACTCCACATGTATATTGATATAAATTACAGTATATTGTGGCAGTTTAGCCTTACATTTGACAGTATATGACAAGTTCCACAAGGAGAATTGTAACACAAACAGTTGTGTGGATGCCAGACTTATTCGTTTATGAAAATCAATAATTTATTCATTCTTGGTTCCAAAAATCTTTTTTTTTTTTTTTTTTTTTTGTGGAACTCAAAGAGGCGTGTGTGTAGAAACAATTATTATTAAAGGAAAAAGAGGAGCATGAACATTCTGCTAAACATTATTTTGTGTTCCACAGAAGAAATAAATCATACAGGTTTGTAACAACATGAGGGCAAGTAATTGATGCCTGAAACAGAATGATAATTTCTGGCTGAACTGTCCATTTCAAGTCGGTTTCTTAAACACAGACTAAATGTTATTCTCAGACGAAAAACTTCTCAATAAAAACAACACCAGTAAAGATGGTAAATCCAGAAGTAGGTCTCAGTTTAGTGAACTCTGAGTAGAGGAAGATTGTTTTCTTAATTAAAGATGTGTTGTGAATCCCGCAGGACACAGTCAGGTGCGTAAGCTTGACCTGTTTTCATCTGAAGTCGCTGCAAGATGATTTTAATGTGTGCACATCTGTTTGTAGTGCATCTGCTGTTGAGTGTTCATTCTGTCATTTTTCATTTTGTCACTCATCTGTAACAGTTTTTTTTAAACCATTGTGCTGTTTTATTTAGATTGTGTCTCATGCAGAAATTATTTTAAATGGATATTCACCTAAAAAGTTTAATTCTGCCTTTATTTACTCACCCTCATAACGTTATTAACCTGTGCTACTTTTTTTTATGCTGTTTCCGTACAACATCAATTCATGAAGACCACGACTGTCAAGTTACAATAAGGAAAAACACTGAGTGAGACGGTGAAAGGAGGAATGGTGAGTAGCCACACACACCCTCTAAACAGATGAGTATTGATTAACTTCCCTTATTATCTTTGCAGAAAGGTCACATGGAGACTGGAGGAGAACGATGAACTGGAGACTAGGACCAGGAACGAGGAGAGGAACAAGAAGGTAGGTATGCTTCAGGAAGAAGATAATTCAAATGGATACAGTCGGAGTCTTAGGGTACGTTTACATGACAACGATGTGCTTAATAGGGAGCTGGATACTCTGGACATTCATTGCTTTTATTTTTACTTTTTTAATTTATTTACTGTTATTTTAAATACATGCTCTATACTTGGAAAATACATGTAATTTAACTTGAACTCTGATGACCCCTTTCCTATTTATTGCTCATTGTGGATCTCACAGTAGGACACGTGCTTCTCAAACGGAAGGCTGCATCCTACTGAGGCTGTGTCCTTGCTAGTCCAGTCCTTCAGAGGCTTGTAGGCTAGTGTCCTCCTCAGCATTAAATACTATAATGAGACAGTATAGGAAGTGGGCATGGCTATGTCATAAATGTTTCCGCCACGTGGTCACCGCATGAAAATACTATTTAAACTTAAGGCAAGACACTACAGGTGAATAGGGTAAAATTGTTAACTTACAGATATCACCATCAAACTTTACCAGTTGATTACTCACATGAATAGGAGAAAAAATGCATTGCAAGTTTTCTGTAATTTTATTTTTAAATATGCTAATGAGGCTATATCTAATTAAATATGCACTAATTTGCATATATTTTGAAGTGACAAATCTGACCATTGAAAAAAACAAGGTTCAAAATTATTCTTGCATTGTTGATATATTCAATGAAAATACATTTTCAGAGGGGATTATGAATATCCCCTTTTGTTACCCTGTAAATCAGAAAATACTGGCAATAGCCTTAAAAAATTGATTTCCACCCTATTTTTAGGCATAAAATGTCATATAAATCAGGCCAAGAATGATATATCAACAAATCCCTCTGAACAAATCTTCACAATATAGTTAGGAATACGACTGTAAAGTTTGGTGTATGTAGGTGCTAGAGAAGTGGAAAATCGTCACTAGGAGTGCAAGAAAAAACTCATTTTGAGAAAACGGCCTTTAAAGATTTTTATGGCAAAATTCCACTAATTTCTATTGAAAGCCTAGCCTGGGTTTCCCCATACTGCCTTGCTCGCAGCGCGATTCTATTCACGCTGCTAGGCAGTCTGGACACCATGGGACAATTTTTCCCCTGAAAAAGGGAACCAATCACAGAACGGGGAGGGAGCAGCAAGATGATGACGACACCGAAGCAGTTTGTTTATATCAGACTCGACGTTACCTTCTACCCTCATGTTTATCTTTCACAAACGGTAATATTCGCTAAACGCCATCGTGTACAAATAAATCTTTGACCCATCGTCTTTTTCCTCGTCGAATTTCTCTCACTCTACATACGTCATCTGGTATAATTGAAGCGATTGGCTATGAGCTACATACAGGCGCATTTGATAGACATTCATAGCGCCCAATAAACGGCTCTGGGCATTCGTAAACCACGCCTCAAATACGAGAAAATGCGCACGTAGTTCCCAGACCAAGTCTCATTGAGACTTGGTCTGACGTTAGCCAGGCTATTGAAAGCCATGAATTACAGACAAAATATGCTTTAGGTCCAAGTAAAATCCATGTATCACACTGTTTAACATCCAAAACTCATTATTGCTTCATCCATCACTGATCATAACATCCAAAACAACACATCAACAGTCCATCACACAGGTGGAATGGAAAAACTAAATACCGGTATCACAGTCCCTCAGGCAGATCATATTTAGCTGTCAGTGGAGCTGCTGTACCCTCTCCTAGGAGAACTTCCAGCTTCTTTTCTGGTGCTAACTTTGGGAAGTTTTATTATTTTGGCTATTTGTCCAAGGTGTAAATCACTTAGTGAAGATACTTTTTCCCAGTGGAGGAGGAAGTGCATCTCTGTCTGACCCAGTTGGTGGTCACTGAGCCTGTATTTAGTTAGGATCCGTCTCTTCTTCCCTGACAGTGTGCAGATACTGATGTTCTAAATATTGATATTTTGAATGATTCATAATTAGTTTTGTTCTGTTGAGTTGTTTTGAACCAGTGCTGAAGGGAGCCTGGTTGGTTAGCTTCACCATCAGCTGACTGAGGGGACTGTTTTCAGGATTTGGCTTGTGGGTTTTAAGTGCTTTGAAATGTAATGTGTCTTTTTGACTTACATTTAGATGTGTTCAAAATGTTACAGCTTGTTCGTAACGCATCGACACACTATGGTTACTCATTGCGCGGCTCGCGAACCTCGTGCGGCCTGCCAAGCTTTAATTTGTGGCTCGCATGGCTGTAAAAAATATGGCGATATCATGCAGCCAGTCACTACAGATATTTCTTAAAAACATTAAAAATAATTAGGGCTATTAACATAACCCATTACAAACTCAAAGTGTCAGCTATATTACAAATAATTTCGATCGGATTGAAAGAGGTGGTTTATCGAGAGAACATGTAAACACTTGGTCGATTGAGAACCGAAACTGAAAGGACGACGTATGGCTCTCCTACTGACTTGTCCTATCAGTGCGGCTCTCATGAAAAAAATTGTGAAGACCCATATGGCATTTCATCATCTTTTGTCTTTGTTGGTAATCCCTTGTGTCTTCTAGCTAATGACAACTGTTTTCGACTTCTCTGAGAGAATTTTACACGCATATCTTTCGACATTTTGAACTACCGCGGAAATGTCAAAGCGCGTCACGTGACGATTCTGGACGAATCACGTTGTCAGAAATTGGCATCAGCCAATGAGATTGCGCATTTCGAGTTAAATCACCTGTTTTACTTTCATGATTGGTTGCTGATAGACAGGAAATGACCATATTTGGATCCAGCATTGTACAGAAGAGATAGAGCTTTCCAACGGTGTATGAGATGAAGGGGTACAGAGAGTGATCGCGGAGCAGCGGGATGATTTAGAACGCCAACTTTTGATGAATTTAGGCGAAATCTGCACACTCAAACAGACAAAGTGTAGTAAAATAAAGACCTAAATGTGTATTTTGGACTTTTTTTCAGCACAAGTCTGAAAGAATACATGTTATTGAAGACAAATAACCCAAAATCTCAAAATTGACCAGTGAAAAAAAACTATGTTTTTGCCTGCCGTGTCTCGCCTTAATATTGGAAAAATTCTTTGTATTACAAATCTTTATTAACCCTCTGGAGTCTGAGGGGTTTTCTGGCCCTGGAGGTGTTCTGACATGCTCTGACATTTGTGCTTATTTCTGTTACTTGTGACATTTTCATGGCTAAAGTCTGATTACACTGTATTTAGCACAAACTCTGCTACAATAATATATCAGCAGCATGTATGTAAAAGTTTGTAGTTTTGAGATAATGACATTTATGCGTGGTTTGTGAGAATACAAAAGAAAATTCTCACTGAAATAAGGCCATGAAACCCATACTGATTATTTCTTCACAAGACTTGAATTGTATCACGTAGCCTAGAATATTTGCTCCAAAACTATGTGAAAATCACCCTGACTGCTCATTCAGATAAGACAATATATTTATTTTAGATTTGTAAGACGTGTTTTGTGTGAGAAAGCTTTATGCAGGGGAGGCGTGATCACATCATTAATATGCATGGCTTTCACACCTGAGAAAGACAAAGACACTCCCCTAACGGCCCTATTAGGAGCTATCAGGCCCTGTCATTCTGAGCAACCTTGCACAAAGAATGAGGAGATTTAAAAAAGAATGGCTTTTTGATTGTTTGGATTTATTTACAACACAACATAATCCAAAGATACACAACAAATGACAAAAATGTGCCATTCCTAAAAACATTGTACATACCTTTCATTTCCAAGGTGTTTGATTTTCACTTTACCATGTTCATATACAGAGACTCATGTGAATGTTGAAGTCAGCAGGACTCAGTGGCATCTGGGCCCTGAAAAATAAAAAAGTGAACATACTGATATCAAGAGAATCTATAGGCCCTAGATTTGGTTAAAATTGCTTTTTAAAATTCACAGAATACACACACACACACACACACACACACACAAATGTTTCCAACAATATATAATATAATGAACACCAGGTTTGTTGTGCCTTGTAGGCATAGGCTATGCGCAGTGCTGCATAAAATAATAACAATAACCTATAGCAGCCTATAAATCTTCCAAAAGATTTCAGTAACAGCTAAGCTAGAGAAAAAATATATTGATTATCATGTTACTTCAAATGTTTACATTCGTTATGATGATATGAAATTAGATAATAGTAAAAACATGAAGCCGTTTGGTGCGTTTTGCTTTTCAAACGCGATCCAAAATATGATACATTATGGTTACCATATAGCCTACATATCTACGTTTGAGCAGATATCCACAAACACAGTAACAGTAAACACGGGTCTAAATATTATAATATTCACCATATATCTAGCAACAGTTCAACTGCAATGTGAAATTTATGCAACAATAACAAACTAATATGTAAGAATTTCTTACCTTACATCTTTCTTGTCTTCAAATCACGTTCTTCTTCTTCTGATGTAAATCCAATGTAAGCTCAAGGCGCGTCTTTCAAACTCGACGAAAAGCAGAGACTTTTTTTTCGTGCTTTGTTGTTGAGGTAACGAATGCGTTCGCGTTCCATGTGGTGATTTGCATGTGAATCTCTTTTGCGCGCGTGGGCGTGGCCAAATTAAAAATAATGAGCAAGCGTTTGAGATACTGGACATCTTGTTGGTTTTATACAAATTACTTAAACAGAGAATATTTGTTTTCAGTTTGAATCCGATCATTTAAAGGTCCCGTATTATGCCCCTTTTCACAAGATGTAAAATAAGTATTTGATGTCTCCAGAGTGTGTATGTGAAGTTTCAGCTCAAAATACCCAACAGATCATTTTTTACAGCATGTTTAAATTGTCATTTTTGGGGGCTCAGAAAAACGCGCTGTTTTAGTGTGTGCCCTTTAAATGCAAATAAGCTGCTGCTGCACGGCACAGGGGGCGGAGCCTCACGAGCTCGCGCTCAGTCTTTCAGGACAATTTCATCTCACGGAATGATGATAATATCAGAAACTCTCAGTAACTGTGTTCATTTCGAGTTGGACAATAATGCCTACAGAGTCAGAGTGCTGTATAGAGATGAAACAGGTATAGTTTAGTAGTTTAATTACGGTTATTATAACGTATTTGTCATCTGCTTGTATGTATCCATTATTTATTAAAAGCCTACAAGTCTGCTGTCTGAATGATGATCAAACATATACTGTACTGATGAGTTTAATAAAGTTTATTGTACATCACACAAAAGATGAAGCGTCAGTTTTACTTCAGAAAATCACCGTAAGAACTGAGTAACACAGTAAGTTATAAGAAGTGCGCAAGTACATAAACGAATTTCGGTAGAGTTGAGGGAGCATTTCTGTGGGCGGAGGTTAGTCAAAAAAACTGTTCTACTGACGTCATTAAAGAAGGAAGTAGAGGGATGTAGTCCAAACGGGCCGTTCGATGTAGGCGACTTCTGTTAAATAAAATATCTCGCTTGGCATTGAACTTTGAGCTTTATAATTTTACAGATATTATTTATGCTCTAACAGCAACATTACACACTAACTAAAGTTTGAAACATGGGATCACGAAGAACGGGACCTTTAAAAGTACACACTTAAATGATTATAAAGGTATATGGCTCATAAATGTGTGACAAGTATTCGCTGAGTTTTGTTTCAGTTTATAGACGTGCTCAAGAAAAAAAAGTTCACCGCGACGGGGAGGCAGAAAGCACACCCTGTTTATTTTCTTTATTTTACAAAAGCACAATGTTTTGATTTGATTGTAAGTGGACACATACGAAAGTAGAAATATCACAGATTCTTTTTTTATATTTCTTTTTTCTGTATGACCATAAATGACGGAGTAATTTAAGTTTATTGTGCTACAATGTGAAGAAAATCCAGCAAAACACGTGGGCGTGTTTGCCGACCCCAGAGGGTTAACTGGCTTTCAATTAATACAGTACAATGAATGACAGCCATCTGAGGTCTCCCAGTGGCTTACATTATTGGCAGTTTAGTGTTAAGAGATTAATTTACAGCAAAACAAAAGATAAGATCTATACTTTCATGTCTAACATGTCTAACTCATCAGCTTATTTTTCGTGAATTTGAATATATGTTCAAAGGATTGTGGTTGATTTAAGGCCGCAAAGGTCACATCCGATGCGTCCTTTAAAACAGGCTGAATGAAGGATGCGAAACGAAGGCTGCCTTCCAAGGATCCTACAAATTGAGATGACCTTCAGCGACGTTTGATGATATGGCAGCCGAGATTTTCAGTCTTCGTAGGATGCAGCCTTCCGATTAAGAGGCATCCAAAGTGTCATGATTCCTGTTGTTCCCCTAGTCTTGTGTGGACTCTTTATGTTGTTTCCTGTTTTGCACCATGTTTTGTAGTCCTTTGTAGTTTTTCTTTTTGATTAGTTTCTGATTGTTCCCAGGTGTGTCTTGTTTGCAAATCACCCTTTATGTATAAATACTTTAGTGTTTCTCATGTTCTTTGTCTGGTGTTGTTCTTTGTTGGATGTTTTGTCGAAGTTCTCAGTTCTGCTCCCTGGTTTTTATGTGTATATTTTTGTTTACTTTTGTTGTTATTGTTATTATTTTAATAAAGTTCACCTGCACATGGATCCTGCCTTCACTCTCAACTCTGAGAGCACTTGGCATAACACATAAAAAAATATAAAACTTTCAGGACTATATTTTATACAAACAATGTTGAAGTTTCTGCAGTCACAGCTTTAACATGTCAACTCTGTCATCCTGGTGTAATAGTTTCTGTTAAGAGTTGTACAACATGTGGTTAAGGTGGGAAAATATTCAGTTTTGTCAACTCCGTCAGACGTCAACTCCATCAGGTTTTATGTCTGACAGAGTTGACTTGTAAGCTGATGGAGTTGACAAGTGCTCACAAAACAGTTTATATAGTGACATATACACATACATTAGAGATGCGCGGATGGGCTATTATTTCATCCGCAACCGCATCACAAAACTCATCATCCGTCCGCCATCCATCCGCACCAACGTTTTTGACCAATTTTCAAAACCGCAACCGCCCACCATCCGCTGATTGAGATGCAAGGCGCTGCTGATGACAGCCGCGAGACTAGAAAGCTCTTACTTCAGAATATCAGAAGTGAACTCCGTCTCCGTCTCCGATCGGCGCACAGGGACAAAAATAAATAAAATATTTAAATAAATAAATAGCCTAAATTAAACGTGTTTCGGCAAAACCGACCTTATCTGATAGGCTACTGTACATTATTTTCATTGTAGCCTAATAGAAAACGCATTTTGGCACATCATTTAGGCTTTTTCGTTGGTGCGCCATCAGCTAGGCTTATGCTTACAAAAGACAGATGAAATCTAATATTAATAATTGATGCATGTCGGTATACACAGCCTAATATTTTACACTTATAATGAAAAAAAAATCCTATACAATCAAGATAGCTATTTACTTTTTAAAATATTAAATCCAGAACATGGTTAGTTAATGAAACATGGATTAAAATTAAGATACAATTAATACCAAACGAAATTCGCTTTAAAGAAGGGCTTTGTGCTTTCTGTTTGAGGTCTCTGTGAAAGTTTGAATGTCTTTTAGTGCCGCTCTCAGAGGTCGCGTCCGTAATGGAGAACTGTCACGTAACATTGTTTATTCCTCATAAATGCAAACACGAAAAATAAATGACAAAAGACTTTTTAAAAAAGACAAACCATACATTTTTGGAAAAAAATGTATGGATTTATAGCGTTTTGGTAAAAAAAAAAAATGTATGGATAACATAACTTCTATTTCCTTTGTTTTTAATTCTCCTTTTTTGAGTTTGTCACGTAGGCTACCTCCTTCGCCGGTGTTACCATCTCTGTTATACCATGGGCTGTTTAAATACTCGATTCTGATTGGCTGGAAGGTGTGCAGTAAAACCGTTTAATGCACAGGTAGTTCCAGTCAGTTTGATAACAGTTCAAAATTAATCCGCTACTATAAACATTGGTAACCATAGTAACACAGTGACACAGTTACACTTGCAAACAGAGTGAGAGACACATATGAAAACGTTTATTTAAGTAGGCTAAATGGATGATTTTTGCATATCATTTAATTTGTATGGTGAATATGGCAATTTTGAGAAATGGGCCCAGGCACAAGACGAAATAGAAGACTTGGAGAAGACGTTGAATGACAAAAAGCGGCACAAAGAATTAACACCGGCAGAGCTAGATAAGATCGAAGACGACAAAGATGAGGTCAATACGAAAAAGACAACTAAATGGGCAGTTAACACTTTCAGTGACTTTTTGCGCCAAAGACAGAACAATTGTGATTTCGAGACCTACTCTGCTTCTCTTTTAAATGAGACATTGCGGGAGTTTTATGCCTCTGTTCAGTCTACCGCTGGACGCGAATACAGTGTTGCAAGTTTGATGTGTCTCAGAGCAGGTATAAACCGTCACATTACAAAATACAACATCATAAGTGATAAAGACTTCAAGTCAAGCAATGCCGTCTTTAAATCAGTTTTAAAGCGCTACAGGAAAAATGGAAAAGACACCAGCGTTCATCATCCGCGTATTACTGAGTCTGACTTGGGGAAAATTAGAAATGCACCTGCACTCTCCCCTTTCACACCCACAGGACTTGTAAGAAAAGTTTGGTTTGACATACAGCTGTGTTTTGCACGGAGGGGAAGAGAAGGAAACCGTAACCTATCAAAAGAGTCTTTCGTTCTCCGGCAAGACGAGAATGGGAAAGAGTACCTGACCCTGGCGCATAACCCAGAGACAAAAAACCACAAGGATCCCACTGCATCTGATAAGGAAAATTTCCGAGGATTTATGTTTGCGAGCCCCGGCGACCCACTTTGTCCCGTGGACAGCTTTAAAAAATATCTGTCAAAGTGTCCAGAAAATGCCGGAGCGTTCTATTTGCATCCGAGACGCATCCCTCTGTGCAAACTCGAGAGCACCGAAGTGTGGTTCAGCAGGGAGCCGATGGGGCTCAACTACCTTGGCAATATGCTAAAAAATATTTGTGAAGAGGTTGGTATAGATATTTCGTTTTTGCCCATGAATTTAAACTTTGTTTATATTATTTTCCAAATCTAAATTGTATACTTTAATTTCTTGTTATTCAGGTGGAAGGTATCTCACAAATGTACACAAACCATAGTTTGCGGAGCACTGCCGTTGGACGACTCTCTGATGCAGGACTAGAAAGTCGCCAGATCATGTCAGTGACAGGCCACCGATGCGAGGCGAGTTTGCGGTCATATTGGGCCCCATCTTTGTCAGAGAGGGGGGCATGGAGTGACATACTGACATCTAGAACCTCAACAAGCAAAGCGAAACATAATTTCACCTCCAAGCCTAAACCTGAAATAACCCTACCCTTTTCCATGTCTAACTTCACGATAAATGGAAATGTGGAGTTTAACATCAATTAGTATAATTATATGAGTAAAACAATCCCCTATCGAAATTTCCAACTGTTTGATTTTTTTTTTTTTTTTTATGCATTTCAATAAATGTAATGTGTCTTTATATAGTAATTGTGGTTAGAGACGCCGGTTTTAATTTACATTCTACATAATTCATTTAAATAAATGACATGATTAGTTCAAATAAAGATTGCCTTGTCACTGTCAGTGTTGCCTGTCATTTATAAATAATTGTAATAAATCCATTAAAGAATCATTATCAGCAACGAGGGGACTTTAGACTTACGCACTCAGGTAACTCGCGCACGCATCTCTCTCTCTCTCTCTCTCTCTCTCTCTCTCTCTCTCTCTCTCTGTTCCTTCTCTTTCAGTTTGTGATAATTCATTCAAATAAAAGCAATCCGATGGCTCTACTTTACGGACGGAATGCTAGAACTAACGAGCCGTATTAAGAAAATAACTGTCATTTTACACGTCTGTTAAAAAAAATACACTGTAAACATCAGTTACAGCTTTAACTTATTTTTAACTTGGCAAATAACCAAGGTATAAGCGGGATAATCCACGGCTAGCCATGCATTAAAGAATTTTAATGCACTTCGTAGAGGCAACCACCCTCCGCTTCGCGTCGGGTGGTTCTTCGCCTCTACGTCGTGCATTAAAATCCTTTAATGCATGGCTAGCCGTGGATTATCCCTTACATAATAACAAGCAGTCTGCATAGATTCTGCATAGGCGAGAAAATTTGACTATTTCAAAGTGTGCTTTGCAAAAAATTCCAAAAGCTATTTTTTTGGATGTAGGTATAGTCAGATAACAGTATCTAACAATGTATACATATATTTTTTATTTGATTGGTTCAACCGCCCGCCACCCGCCCGAATTTAATTAAAATATTATTTTTCATCACGTCATCCGCCCGATCCGCGGTTTATCCGCGGAGTCCGCGGCTATAACCGCCAACCGCGCATCTCTAACATACATACAGTATCTCACATTTCAGCAAACATTTTAGGATAGCTTAGGGACAAAGGGTCAATACTATATAAATGAAACTTAGATATATGAAGTCAAGTCAAGTCAAATCACATTTATTTATATAGCGCTTTTACAATACAGATTGTTTCGAAGCTTTCAACGCACATCATGCGTTGTGGCTTGTATAGCAGTATATATTTACTGTCCTCTGAAAATAACTCAACATACAGCCATTATTGTCAAAATAGCTGGCAACAAAAGTGAGTACACCCTAAGTGATAATAGCTGTATGCCGTTTAACCATTCAAAGCCACATGTCCTATTCATCATTTTCATGTTTTTGTCTGCTTGACAGGAGCATACAAATTTGTGTATCTTGTATTAGAGCAGTTAAAATTTGTGCTTTGAGTACAATTCTCTCAAACTGACCACTGGATGTTCAACATGGCTCCTCATGGTAAATAACTCTCTAAGGATTTGAGAATTAGAATCGTTGCTCTCCACAAAGTTGACCTAGGCTATAATAATAATAATAATAAGTTTAATTTATATAGCGCCTTTCCCAAGCTCAAGGACGCTTCACAATGACAGTAAATAACAAGCAGTTTACAAATAAACGGACAATGGACATTTGCCCAGTCCAAGTAGTGAGTGATTGCAGTTGCAAATCACATTACATATGCAATACAAACATAAAAACAGAGGCAACAAACATTAATTACAGACAGCATGGTGGGCAGTTGGAGTAAAGATGCAGTAGATTATTGGTACCTAAGTTAACATTGTGACTGTGTTATGTCGAATTAACATTTTCATGGCTGATAATACTGATTAAACAAATGTGTTTTGAGTTTATGCTTAAATTCATTCAACGTGGTTGTTGTCCTGAGAGCCAACGGAAGAGAGTTCCATAGCTTAGGGGCTATAACAGAGAAAGACCTGCCACCCATAGACGACAGATGAAATCTCCGCTCGCATAGGAGTTCACAGCCAGAAGATCGGAGAGTTCGAGGGGGAATATAAGGAGAAAGTAAGTCAGAGAGATAGGCTGGAGCAAGACCATTGAGTGACTTGAAGGTAAGCAAAAGAATTTTATAAGTGATTCGGGATGACACGGGTAGCCAGTGCAGTTTAAACAGAATTGGAGTGATATGGGCAGTTTTTTTAGTGTAAGTTAGTAGTCTTGCGGCAGAGTTTTGAATATATTGCAAACGTGAGATAGAGTGTGCTGGTAGTCCAGAAAAAAGAACATTACAGTAATCGAGGCGAGATGTGATGAACGCGTGTACTAGTGCTTCAGCGTCTTTTGGGCTGACATAGGGACGGAGTTTGGCAATACGGCGCAGATGAAAAAAGGACGCTTTACAAAGTTGACTAATGTAAGCGTCGAACGTCAGTGCAGGGTCAAGAATAATACCCAAGTTTTTTACAGTAGCAGATGGAATTATTGATGTAGCTTCGAGGTCAAGTCTGGGAATATTACTTAAATTTTTTGTTAGAGATGTAGGGCCAGTGATTAATATTTCTGTTTTAGTCAGATTCAGACTGAGAAAATTGGAATTGAGCCAGGCCTTTAGTTCATTGATACATGATGATAGTGATGTGGTCTGGTGAATAGAATCCGGTCGGCAAGCAGTATATATTTGGATATCGTCGGCGTAGCAGTGATATTGAAAACCGTGGCGGCGAATAATTTGTCCGAGAGGCAAAACGTAAATAATAAATAGTAACGGGCCGAGAACTGATCCCTGTGGAACACCTTGTTTGAGAGTGACAGTGGGAGATTTGTAATTGTGCATAGTGATGTAGTATTTCCTATCTGTCAGATAGGAGGAAAATCAGGATAACGCGGCTCCTGAGATACCAATCTCTGAGAGGCGCATGAGTAAGACTTTATGGCAGACAGTATCGAAAGCTGAGCTGAGGTCGAGTAGTAAAAGTAAGGAAAGGTTTCCCGAATCACCAAAGAGTAAGAGGTCATTGCTTGTCTATAAGAAGATTGGTAACACCCTGAAACTGAGTTACAGTACAGTGACCAGGGTAATACAAAGGTTTTCCAAGACGGGTTCCACTTGGAACAGGCCTCGCAAGAGTCAATCAAAGAAGTTGAGTCCTTGTGCTGTGTGTCAGGTGCATAAGCTGGCTTCAAAAATCAGATGCATGATCGTGCCAGCATTGCTTTAGAGGTTGCAGAAGCGGAAGGTCAGCTTGTCAGTGCTCAGACCATATGCCGCACACTGCAACAAGTCGGTTTGCATGGCCTTCGTCCCAGAAAGAAGCCTCTTCTGAAGCTGGCTCACAAGAAAGCCCACAAACAGTTTGCTGAAAGCAAATGAAGCTGATGAGACGAAGATAAACTTGTTTGGCTCAGATGGTGTCCAGCATGTGTGGCAAAGTCCTCGTACATTTACATTTACATTTAGTCATTTAGCAGACGCTTTTATCCAAAGCGACTTACAAATTAGGACTAAATTAAGCGAGTCATCATGAAGAGGCAAAAACAACGCAAGAAGTGCTCAAAATACGAAGTTCGGGCATTATTCAGAGTAGCATAAGCCCGATAAGTGAGGATATAAAGGGAAAGGGAAGGGTTTTTTAATTTATTTATTTATTTATTTATTTTTTTTATGCGGTTAAGTGCTCACGGAAGAGATGGGTTTTCAGCTGTCTTTTGAATGTTGTCAGGGATTCTGCATTCCGGATGAGGGTGGGGAGAGCGTTCCACCAGCATGGAACTGTGAATGAGAATGTTCCGGAAAGTGATTTTGTGGCTTTCTGTGATGGAACCACAAGACGTCGCTCTTTGACCGATCGTAGGCTTCTGGTAGGGATGTAGACTCGTAGGAGTGAGTGAAAGTAGGAGGGAGCTGAGCCTGTGATAGATCTGTAAGCAAGCGTCAATGCCTTGAACTTGATACGAGCAGCGAGAGGTAGCCAGTGCAGAGAGATGAACAGAGGAGTGACGTGGGCCCTCTTGGGCTCGTTGAAGACAAGACGAGCTGCATAGTTCTGGATCATCTGTAGAGGTTTGGTTGCACATGATGGAAGTCCAGCCAGAAGAGCATTGCAGTAGTCAAGCCTAGAAATGACCAGGGCCTGGACGAGAAGTTGTGTTGCATGCTCAGTAAGGAAAGGCCTGATCTTCCTGATGTTGTGCAGTGCAAACCTGCATGATCGAGCTGTCTTTGAAATGTGATCTGTGAAGGTCAGCTGGTTATCAAACGTTATTCCAAGATTTCTGACCGACCTTGATGGGGTGATTGATGATGATTCTAGCTGGATAGTGAAGTCGTGTTGTAGAGATGGATTGGCAGGGAGGACGAGAAGCTCAGTCTTTGCCAGGTTGAGCTGCAGGTGATGTTCCTTCATCCATGTCGAGATATCTGCCAGACAGCTTGAGATCCGTGCAGCTACTGTGGGATCATCTGGTTGAAATGAGAGGAAGAGCTGTGTGTCATCAGCATAGCAGTGGTAGGAGAAACCATGAGCCTGTATGATGTGTCCCAGTGACGTGGTGTAGATGGAGAAGAGGAGGGGACCAAGAACTGAACCCTGGGGAACCCCTGTGGTCAGTTGATGTGCTCTGGATACCTCACCTCTCCATGCGACCCTGAAGGACCTACCTGTGAGATAGGACTCAAACCAGTGGAGTGAAGTTCCTGTGATGCCCAGTGATGAGAGGCTGGACAGAAGGATCTGATGATTCACAGTGTCGGAGGGAGCAGACAGATCCAGGAGAATGAGGACTGAAGATTTGGAAGCAGCTTTTGCGATCCGTAGAGCTTCTGTGACCGACAGTAATGCAGTCTCAGTTGAATGCCCTTTCTTGAAGCCAGATTGGTTGACATCCAGTTGGTTGTTTAGAGACAAGAAGGATGTTACTTGGTTGAAAACAGCTCTTTCAAGTGTTTTCGCAATGAATGGTAGGAGAGAGATAGGTCTGTAATTCTCTACAAATGATGTGTTTAGTGTTGGTTTTTTAACCTGTTAAGCTTCACCAGTGCGTCGGTTTATGTGCTGAAATTACTATCAGATTTAATGTTATACATTGACAAACTATACATCATTAACACTAGAACGGCCATGGCGGTCATTTTGACCGTTTTGAATTTTATATCTGCAATAACTTTGTTGAAAAAATAAATACAATCCTGCTGGTACCTGACTTTTCCTAAAAGTGTCTGTATTTTCATTTAAAATGTTTTTCATATAAATTACACATAAGGCAAAAAAACAAATGAACATATTTACCTATTTCGGCCATAGACGGTCATATTGACCGCACGGAATTTCGCGGTATTATTATAGGCTATACCAATATACACAACAATAAAATGTGGTTAAAAATACACTAAACATATTCAACAACAAATCATTTAAATGTAATGATATAATTCAGAACAGAACAAGAATGAAAAAATAACTATAAACAAGCCAAAATGAAATGCGTTATAAGCGAAAGTGAAAGTAAGCGGCGTTAGGCTCACGTAACTTTCTAATTAGAATAAAAATGTTTCAACATTTGCGATGTATTTGGATGGTAAACTATTTCTTTATTATAGGCTTTGTACTTCACTCACGTTCCAATATCGACGGAAAAAATCATCCTCTTCACATGCGCAAAATTGTACGAATTGTAGGCTACTAGGCTACAAACAGCAGTGGAATTGTTATATGTTAGGTTGACTATTTTATTATTATATTTTATTGTGGCTATAATGAACAGGCTGCAATGTCAAGATTGCAATACTGAAATATGGTTGGTGTGTGTGTGTGTGTGTGTGTGTGTGTGTGTGTGTGTGTGTGTCGGCGGGCGCGGACGCGGACGCGATCGCGATCGAACTGTGTAAACAAATATGGGCTACTCCGTCATTTTGTTCAGGACATCTACGGATATTATTTATTTATAAATGTATAATTAAACTTGTTTAAATGTACAGTTTGGTGTTGTTTTGTTTTTTAAAGACATATTAATACAATAAATGCATTAATCTCTCAAATGGGTATTTATCATTAAAGATATAGAGTTTGGAATATAGCGGTCAAAATGACTGCTTGCGGCAGTTCTAGTAGTTATGGAATTCTGGCACTTCTAGTGTTAAAAAGATATAAGACTCAAGTTTCAGTATTTGACCACTATTGTATTCTGAAAAACTTATAGTGACAGTTATGTCTTAATTTGTGTCAGGAGTTATGAAATGAAAAAATGAGTCGATACCTTTAATATGAATTATGCACGTCAACCGCTTTCATTCATAAAAAACTCCCGTGCTGTCGTCATGACAGCGATACACAAAACAACGTCCCTCAGGGCTTTAGCTCAAAAATGTGCAGATTTGGAGAAATATTGATATATTTTCATAGGTTTTCATCAGATTTCTATAGACAGGAATAATATTTATTGAATTTATGCCCAAATGCGTCGATGTAATCATTATGAGCGCTGGATACTGTGATGTATTGTGTTTTTAATCCATACCAACAGCCTGAGGGTGCTACATGCACAATAATAGTCCATATAAAAGTTATAGAACATGAAGAAGAGGCATGATCATGTGACATTCCAGGAAGTCTCGAACACATTCAAAGCTATCAGAGATCGCTGTAACATGTTTTGAAGACAATAAACATGACTGAAATGATATTTGGTTTACCTGTGTTCTTCGAGTAATGTCAGGTATTTCCATAATAATAGATTATATTTATAATGTAATGCTAATCGATATAGACTTTATCATTGTGCAGAATAAAATATATATATATATTTTCTGTCTGATTTTTTTATCTGAAGCGAAATTATATCACAGAAGATTATTTAAAACACTCGACTTGCGTTATAAATTAAGTTTGGAGCACAAACATGGTTTTAATCTCATAAATTGTCGTGTATTGATGGTGTGCTAAGCTAACATGCTAGCTAGCCCTAGGTGCACCTGCCACATATAGCAGTTATCCTTTTATGTTTTTTTTTCTAAATATGCTTACTGAAATTCAAGCAGGGCATTTGATCCAGTTTTTAAATGTTAAGTGAGAACTTTGATAAAAGAAATTAGGGATTGAAACCCTATGAATAGCTTGTGAATAGCCAGTCGTTAGTAACTATAATGCAGACAAAAGAAATGCATATTTCGAGCCATAACCAGGCTGGAGAGGTGTGAATGTGTGCAGGGGGAGACTGAGACTGAATGGGGCTCGTTTGCACCACAAAACAATAGAGACAATATACTGAATTGATGTTTAGAAGATGGCAATAAACATCAGTAGCATTTTAAAGTAGCAAATCAAAATAAAGTCATTGACATGGTCTTGGAAAACATTTAACTAAATACAGAGTTTTGGACTTATTATCTTCAGATTTTAAATATAAAATGTTTAGACATGTGGCCTTAGCTGTAGTGCATTTCTAGATTGCTCCAGTGCCAACTTCAATTTTATTTTCATGAGGATGTTTCATAAAAATTAATTTCTAATAACTTTACAAAACTTTGAAGCTATTTATAACAATTTTTTTCATTATGACAATAATTAATTCTACATTTACAATAAACTGCCAGGTGTCAGCTTTCAAATGAGATCATACTTGTGCTTTTAGTACAAAGGGTTCATGAACTGTATCTGTTTAAGTTTGGGTATGTCATTTCTGGGGATTTTTCAAAAGTGGCGTTGCAGCTTAACAGGTTAAGCAGTGGAGTAACCCGCGCCTGCTTGAATGCTGTAGGGAAAGTGCCAGTATGGAGGGATGAGTTGATGATGTGTGTGAGTGCTGGTAGAAGTGTGGGAGAGATGGCTTGTAGAAGGTGTGAGGGGATGGGGTCTAGAGGGCAGGTGGTAGGATGACTGGAGAGGAGAAGTGTAGATACTTCTTCCTCGGTTAGCGGAGAAAAGGAGGACAGAGGGTTATTGGCTGTGGAAGGGGTCGGTCTGGGTTCCTGTGTGTGTGGAGCTGAGAACTGACTGCTGATAGTTGTTGTTTTGTTGGTGAAGAAGTTCGCAAAATCGTCAGCAGTTAAAGAGGAGGTGGGTGGTGGTGGAGGTGGACAGAGGAGAGAGTTGAATGTCTTGAAGAGTGATCGTGTGTTGGAGGAGCTGTTGATCTTGTTGCGGAAGTATGAAGATTTTGCAGCATGAACATCAACAGAAAAGGAAGAGAGGAGAGATTTATACATACTAAGGTCAGATGCGTCTTTTGATTTGCGCCATTTCCTCTCCGCTGCCCTGAGTTCGGTCCGGTGTTCACGAAGAACCTCAGACAACCAGGGGTTAGAGGGAGTAGCACGTGCTGGCCTGGAGGAGAGAGGGCAGATATTGTCTAGAGAAGAGGTTAGAGTGGAGCATAAGGTATCCGTTGCAGTATTCACATCCAGAGATGAGAATTGTGAGGGTGGGGGAAGAGAAGATGACACGGCAGAGGAAAAATGGGAGGGAGAAAGTGAGCGCAGGTTTCGCCTGAAAGTGACTGGTGGTGGGGTGGGTGGTGCAGGGGTAGAGAGTTGTAGACTGAAAGTAATGAGGAAATGATCTGAAACATGGAGAGGTCTCACCAAAATGTTGTCTGTGATGCAGTTGCGTGTGTAAACCAGGTCCAGTTGGTTGCCTGATTTGTGAGTACCTGTGGTGATGAGTCGTTTGAGATCGAAAGAGGCTAGGAGAGAGATGAAGTCTGTTGCATGCGGCATTTCGAGATGAATGTTGAAGTCACCGAAGACTAGAAGTGGGGTGCCGTCCTCAGGGAAAGAGGACAGCAGCACATCCAGCTCCTCTACGAAGTTACCCAGCTGACCTGGGGGGCGATAAATGACTAGAATATGGATCTTATTGGGAGTTGTAAGTGTAATAGCATGATATTCAAATGAGTTGTTGTTGCATAGAGAAGAGAGCGCTGAGTATTTCCAGTTGTTAGAAATGAGAAGCCCTGTACCCCCACCCCTCCCAGACTGGCGAGGGGAGTGAGAGAAAGAGAAATTGCTAGAGAGAGCAGCAGGGGTTGCTGAGTCTTCTGGACGAATCCAGGTCTCAGTCAAGCCCAGGATACTAAGAGTAGAATGAGATGCAAAGGCTGGAATAAAGTCAGCTTTATTGACTGCTGACTGACAATTCCATAGACCCACGGAAAGAGAGAGAGGTGTGTGTGAGAATGAGAGAATGGGACGCAGATTAGCAGTATTGCGCTGCCTTTTGCGTGTGATGAAAGGGCGTTGCCGAGAGATAACAGGAATGTATTGAAAGCACACGTACCAAGTAAGAAGTACCAAGATAATTGTGTCTTGCCTACAGTCAAGCACGGTGGTGGTAGCATCATGGTCTGGGGCTGCATGAGTGCTGCTGGTACTGGGGAGCTGTGCTTCATTGAGGGAAACATGGATTCCAACAAGTACTGTGACATTCTGAAGCAGAACATGATGTCCTCCCTTCAGAAACTGGGCCAAATGGCATGATAACGACCCCAAAAACAGGAAGCTGAAGATGAAGGTGATGGAGTGGCCAAGTATGTCTCCAGACCTGAACCCTATTGAACACCTGTGGGGCATCATCAAGCGGAAGGTGGAGAAACGCCATGTGTCTAACATCCAGCAGCTCCGTGATGTCATTATGGAGTGGAAGAGGATCCCAGCAACAACCAGTGCAGCTCTGGTGAATTCCATGGCCAGGAGGATTAAGGCAATGGTAGATAACAATGGTGCTCACACAAAATATTGACACTTTGGACACAGTTCTGACATGTTCACTTAGGGTGTACTCACTTTTGTTGACAGCTATTTTGACAATAATGGCTGTATGTTGAGTTATTTTCAGAGGACAGTAAATGTATAATGCTATACAAGTAGCAAATTGACCACTCTAAAATCTATCCAAGTTTAATTTCTATAGTATTGTCCCTTGAGGGGTGTACTCACTTTTTTGAGATACTATGTGTATATATATATATATATATATATATATATATATATATATATATATATATATTTTTTTTTTTTTTTTTTTTGGTAACACTTTATTTTTAGGTGACGTAGTTACATGTTACTACATGTTTTTACTATAGTAATAACAGTAAATGATGCATAATTGCAAGTAGCCATAAACCTAACCCTAACTGTAACTCTATAGTAAGTACATGTAGTTAACCCCCTGAGGTCGACGGTATCGCCGGCGATACCAGCTCGCTTTTTTTTTATCAGTGTAAAAGAAACTCATAAATACTCTGTTGACTTTGATTTTCCATAGGAGTTTCATACATCAATCGATTCTGTTAAATGTGTATTATTTTTGTGTATACTCACAATAAAAACAAAGTGTTGTGCTTTTTGCCAAATAAAGAAAAATAAACACGAAGCGAGTTCTGCCTTCTCTCTGTCCGTGTAGTCCATTCTGAAACGCGTCCGAAAATGAACTGTAATTTAGCGAATACTCAGTCAAACAGACATACAGACACACAGGCATGAAGCTTGAATTCTCTTCTTTTAAATGAAGTAATTTATATAAAAAACAAATATTCTCAGTTCATGTAATCTGTAAGAAAAGAGCGAGATGTCGGTCGTTCTCATCTCATCTAATTACTTGTAATGTGACTCCGCCCTCGGAGAGCGCGTGCTATTCAAACGCAAATGGCTGAGGCAATCCGTGCAAACTGTGAACGCCCTCATATCAGCTCGAGAAAACAAGTTGAATCAGATCATTGTAGCCTACTTGTTTACACCGTCTCACAGCGCTGTGAGGAATAATAATAATGGAAAATGTCCCTCAGAAGTGCGGGTATATCGAGGAGCGCTGAGGAATGGTGTAGTAAGTTTTTTTCCTTCTCACGTGAATGGGGTTTCTGTTTATGAATGAATGAACGGCAGAGATGCGCGCTGTTTACCACAGCTCACAAAAAGAGTTTAAATTTAAATCGCGTGTGTGAATGAATGATGATGTTTTAGCAAACTGTATTGCTATACTGAGATGAGTAAAATCGACTGAAATATGTTGAAATAAAGTGTCTAGGTTTTGACATAAATGCAAATATAAATGTAATTTTACAAAATATTATCGATTTTCAAATACTGCTGTATTGAATGAACAGCTTTTAGCAAACTCTATTGCTATACTGAGATGAGGAAAAATATCAAAAATTATCAAAAATAAAGTCATCACATAATACGTTTTGTATACTTTAGTTTTTAAAAAGAAAGATTACACTTGAATTGTTGTAATTGTAACCTTTTTAATAAAAAATATATTTATAAGGTAGATGTAAACAAGTAAATATTTTTTTTTTCTTTAAATAATTTGTATTGTGTTTTATTAGTGACAAATTTGGGGAGAGGATAAATATTACAAAACTGAAAATACAGTATGAGAATTAACTGCACAATTACTAGACATGTTTACCTTGGATATTATACAATTTGCAAGCACAATTTGTGAAAAAAAATAAATAAATTGCGATGCCTCCAACTGTGAACCAATTTGGTAGTGTATATATATATATATATATATATATATATATATATATATATATATATATATATATATATATATATGTGTGTGTGTGTATATATATGAAGAGTTCAGATGCAAAAGCCTCTAAATGCCATCTGAAATTTTCTTCTAGAATGATCATTTTTATCAAGCTCGTATATTTAAGTTAGCTATAGGTGACACACCTGAATGAATGGCTCATTAAGTATGCAGGGGCATTGTCTCATCAGGTGTGACCCACTAAATATGCATGATCGTTTACGCCCCATCCGCATATTGGCTTTCCAAACTAAAAGTGTTTAGCAAAACTTAAATCAATGTATCGTTTTATGTGAATGATTAGGCAGGATGATTTTCACATCATTTTGAAGAAAAAACACTAGGCAATGACATCCATTAGTCAAAAGTCTTACTGACATATATTTAGTATGTGTTTTGTGGCTTTATTTCAGAAACTTTCATTTTTAGTTTTTTCAATAACCATGCATAAACATTATTCTCTCAAAAATGAAAACATGTACATACATGTGGCTCACATATTATGGTAGTCCTGTTTGTGCTAAATAGAGTGTAATTTTTTTTGCCATTGATATGTTTATAAGCAACTGAAAAAAGCACAAATGTCAGGGCATGTCAGAACATCTCAAGGGCCCCAAAAACACCCCAGACTCCAGAGGGTTAATTAATATTACTCAGTATTTATTTGTGTAAGTACAATGTAACAACGTCAACAAAATAAAGTGGATTTTTTTTTTTTTTTTTTTTTTTTTTTTATATGGGGAATTATTCTAACATTTTTTCATGATTTTAATTACATATATATTTGGTCCCTCCTTGAACTGCCACCTTACCATGGTGGAGGGTTTTGAGGGGACAGTACCTTTGGGCTGGCAGACCGGGGTAGTGGTCCCTCTTTTTAAGAAGGGGGACTGGAGAGTGTGTTCCAACTACAGGGGGATCACACTTATCAGCCTCCCCGGGACAGTCTATGCCAGGGTACTGGAGAGGAGAATATGGCCGATAGTAGAACCTCGGATTCAGGAGGAATAGTGCGTTTTTTGTCCCGGTCGTGGAACACTGGACCAGCTCTATACCCTCTCCAGGGTGCTGGAGGGTTCATGAGAGTTTGCCGAACCAATCCACATGTGCTTTGTGGATTTGGAGAAGGCATTCGACTGTGTCCCTCGCGGCATCCTGTTGAGGATGCTCTGGGAGTATGGGATCCGGGGCCCTTTGCTAAGGGCTGTCTGGTCCCTGTACGACCGGAACAGGAGCTTGGTTCGCATTGCCTGCAGTAAGTCAGACTTGTTCCCAGTGCATGTTGGACTCTGGCAGGGCTGCCCTTTGTCGCCGGTTCTGTTAATAATTTTTATGGACAGAATTTCTAGGCGCAGCCAGGGGCCGGAGGGTGTCAGGTTTGGGAACAACACGATTACGTCTCTGCTTTTTGCGGATGATGTTTTCTTGCTGGCCCCATCAGACCAGGACCTTCGGCATGCACTGGGACGGTTTGCAGCCGAGTGAGAAGCGGCTGGGATGAGAATCAGCGCCTCCAAATCCGAGGCCATGGTTCTCAGTCGGAAAAGGGTGGCTTGCCCACTTTAGGTTGGTGGAGAGTTCCTGCCTCAAGTGGAGGAGTTCAAGTATCTTGGGGTCTTGTTCACGACTGGGGGAACGATGGAACGGGAGATTGACAGACGAATTGGTGCAGCTTCTGCAGTAATGTGGTCGATGTACCGGTCTGTCATGGTGAAGAAAGAGCTGAGCCGCAAGGCGAATGTGGGTCATGACTGAAAGGACAAGATCCTGGATACAGGCGGCCAAAATGAGCTTTCTCCGCAGGGTTGCTGGGCGATCCCTTAGAGATAGGGAGAGAAGCTCGGTCACTCGGGAGGAGCTCAGAGTAGAGCCGCTGCTCCTCCACATTGTGAGGGGCCAGCTAAGGTGGTTCGGGCATCTGTTACGGATGCCTCCTGGACGCCTTCCCGCTGGAGGGACTATGTCTCCCGGCTGGCCTGGGAACGCCTCAATGTCCCCCCGGAAGAGCTAGAGGAAATGTCTAGGGAGAGGGAAGTCTGGGGATCTCTGCTTAGACTGCTGCCCCCATGACCCAGCCCCAGATAAGTGAAAGAAGATGGATGGATGGATGGATATATTTGGCCTGATTTGCATGCCTTATATTCATAGCATCTTTACATCAACTGTCGAATTCAAAATTCATATTTCTTATTTTTTTATTGAATATTACAATACGTATTGTAAATAATTGATTTGTACACTTTTTTTTTTTTTTTTTTTTTTCAACCTGTCACTCACATGAGATCACAGCAATAGCAAACCTTGATGTAATGGACTTCATAGAGAGCGAACATGCCAGTTTGCCACTGCTTAAGTCATTAATGGTAAGGCACAAATAAAATGTAAGTGATGCGTTTTAGGGTGTATTCACACCTGCCTCGTTTGGTTCGAATGACTCGAACTCTAGTTCGTTTCCCCCCTTGGTGCGGACCTTTTGGGCAGGTGTGAATACAGCAATCGAACTCGGGTGCGGACCAAACAATCGAACCGAGACCCAGCTGAAGAGGTGGTCTCGGTACGGTTCCAAACGAACTCTGGTACGGTTCGTTTACGGTGTGAACATGAACCGACCCAACTGCAGAAAACTGAGCCTTTTATTTGACTGCTCTTATGAGGATACGGACATTTTGGCATAATGGTGTCTAAAGCGAGCGAGCGAGCAAGAGCGCGCGCACGGCAGAGAGAGAGGGAGCGAGAGACCTTGCGTGCGTGTGCCAGCTAGTGTGCCTCACGAAGCGCATGTAAGGACCCAAGCAATCAATTGTCGGTGCGGGCGGGCTTTTATCTATACCATATAGTTTCTTCATATTGCGTTTGTAGAGAATAACACCAAATCAGTAAAATAACAAATATTACATTACGAAATATCTCCATGCTGAGCCTGTTTGTGCACTTCCTGCTTTTCCCTGCTTGAGAATTCCTGTCCAATGAATGGACGACCTTAGCACACGTGTGGTTTTGTTTACACATTTTGGTTCACTTGCAAAAAGAGCAGTGTGAAAGCGAACCGTACCAAACAAAAAAAATCAACATCCTATTTGGTCCGGACCAAAGCAAGTGAACTATCGGACTTTCCTGGTGTGAATACACCCTTAAAGACAGGCTACAGATCCTTTGGATTCACATTGGGAATGTTCTGCTGCTGCAGCGACAGGGCGACACATTCAATTAAATATTAAATTAAATATTAGCTTAAAAATTTGTCCATTGTCTTAATTTGTTGTCTTGTTAATCAGTTGTTGTAACCTCAGTTGGACATTTGTCAACTCCATCATCTTTTGTCAATTCCCTCAGTATTTAACTCAGTCATATGAAGGTTTCTGTTAATTTTGAAAGAAACATTTTATTATTTTTTCCATTTACTGTGTTAAAATATTAAAACATCAACAGAACTACATGATTTTATGTCTGAATAAACAGAACATTGGTTATATATGTTTAATATTAAAAAGGAAGTGTAGTGAATAAAGGAATTTAGGAAGAGGATTTTTTTTTTTTTTTCATTTAGCTCCTTTACTAAACACCATTATTACATAACTGAAGACTTTACACTGTTGTTAAATAGATTAAATTAAAATAGCATGTTTTTTTAATGGATCTGACGGAGTTGACAGATTAAGTTATGAAGTGAATAAATGTACGTTTTTAGAGATAACATTTTTCAAAAAAACCTCTTCCCTTACATGGTTCATTAGTTGAGACTTTTGCCTACACATATACACTGCCGTTCAAAAGTTTTTGATCGGTAAGATTTTTAATGTTTTTAAAAGAAGTCTCTTCTGCTCACCAAGGCTCCATTTCTTTGATAAAAAAAAGAAAGAAAACAGTAATATTGTGAAATATTATTACAATTTAAACAGCTTTTTTATATGTGAATATATAGTAAAGTATAATTTATCCATGTGATCAAAGCATCATTACTACAGTCTTCAGTGTCTCATGATTATTCATGAAACGGTCACCAGCTGGAGTGCCCTTGCGAGCCACCAGAGGGCACTCCACACCAGACTATCATGTTTCACTCACAAACTACATCGCCCATCATTCTCTGCCTGGACTCATCAGCACTCATTATCACATTCACCTGTGTCTCATTATCTTGTTAGTTTCAGTCTATTTATTCCATGTTCTCTCATTTACTCTCTGCGAAGTTTTGTTTGTGTCACACTGCATCTTTGAGCATTTTCCCTGGTTTCCTGTCTCTTGGTTTTTGGATTTCTTGCCTGTTCCGTGGATTGCCCATAATAAAAGCTGCATTTGGATCTCACCTTTGAGTCTCGGAGCAGTTCATAACAATTCAGAAATCATTCTAATATGATGATTTGATGCTCAATAAACATTTCTCATTATGTTCAGTGTTGTTATTTTCAGTTTTATTTCAGGATACTTTGATGAATAGAAAGTTCAAAAGAACAGAATTTATCAATAGAAAACATTGTAACATTAAACACTACCGTTTAAAAGTTTGGGGTCAGTAAGAATGTATTTTTTATTTTTGGGGGGAAATAAATCAAATAAATCAATACTTGTATTCATCAATTATTAATTAAATTGATCAAAAGTTACAGTAAAGACATTTATAATGTTACAAAATATTATATTTCAAATACATGCTGAATCCTGAAAAAATGTTTACACAACTGATAATAATAATGAATGTTTTTTGAGCATCAAATCCACATATTAGAATGATTTGTGAAGGACTGGAGAAATGCTGCTGGAAATTCAGCTTTGATCACAGGAATAAATAACATTTTAAAATATATTAAAATAGAAAACAGTTATTTTAAATTGTCATAATATTTCTCAATAGTACTGTTTTTTGTATTTTTAATCAAATAAATGCAGCCTTGGTGAATAGAAGAGACCTCTTTCAAAAACATTAAAAATCTTACAGATCAAAAACTTTTGAACGGTAGTGTATATATATAGTTTAGTTTGCAATAGCAACACTGTCATAATAGCATTATGTGCTCAAGTCTTAAGTAATATGTTGCTTGTGTGAGAAACACACCCAAATTTAAGTCATTATTGATCAGTTCTTTTTTGGAGCTTGACAGATTCTATGAACTGTTATTAAACGGAAACAATCTGTAAAGAATTTGCAATATACAGTGTATATATATATATATATATATATATATATATATATATATATATATATACACATTTATTTGTGGTTGTTCTGACCCTTTATAATATTTGATCTTTGCATTTAATGCATTCTTTAAAAAGTCCTCAGAATGTTTGTGATGTAATTTGTTGTGAATTTTTTTTTTTTTTTTTACTCTATTGAAACATCTTACAAACCATTCCAGCTGTCAACAGCATCGCTCTGTAATTCCAACTGGCTTTTGTTTTGTGCTGATCAGTAAATCCATCTTGGCAAGAATGAAAGTGCCACAATCTTTCCCTGGAGTATAAGCCCATCTGAAAGACTTAATTTAGTCCAGCTTTATTTTGAGGTTTTATTTGTGTGTGTGTGTGTGTGTGTGTGTGTGTGTGTGTGTGTGTGTGTGTGTGTGTGTGTGTGTCTGTGTGTGTGTGTCTGTGTGTGTAGTTTACAGATAAGTTAGCTTTATAATTCCTTAAAACTAAAAAACAAATCAATTTTTAACCACTGCAAGAATGGGGCAGTTTATGAAATGGTATAAATGTTTATGTCTAGATTGCCTAGTAAATTGGAAGTTCATAGAGTTGCATAATGAGTTACTCAATATTGTGCTGAAAAGTTTGCGTATGGAAGAAAGGATGATTCCATAATGAAGATAATTAACTTCAGAGAGCTGCGTCTGGACCGCTGGCTCTGGATTTTTAGGGAAATGAAGAGGAGAATTCAATTATCGGAGTTTTCTGAATCGTGACTCTGCAGAAATAATTATCTCATGTTTTTGTGAGTATGTTAATTAGACCTTTAGAGTCAAAAGGAGAACAATGTTTAGACATAGATCCAGTAAAGGAAAAAGGGTAATGGCTAAACTAATACAATGAATTTAAACATGGATACATAGCAGGATCTCATGAAATCTTGTTTGGTCTACTGTTAAACTGGGTCAAATTCTCTCTTTTCAGGCCTGAGGCCTGATATAGCGGGAGTGATCTTTCATCATCATGTGACTAATGACTGAGCATTAGAATCATCCACTAAAACATCTAGTAAACATAGGGATAGCTAAACATAGTGATATGTAGTTTTCTTTCCAAAAGTTTAATGTCAGTAAGATTTTTTTACATAAAAAAAAAAAAAAAGAATACTGAAAAAGAATGAAGCAAGAATGCTGAAAACTGATTTATAAAGACATTTATAATGTTGCAAAATATTTCTATTTCAAATAAATAAATGCTGGTCTTTTGAACTTTCTATTCATCAAAGAATATATATATATATATATATATATATATATATATATATATATATATACACACACTCACCTAAAGGATTATTAGGAACACCTGTTCAATTTCTCATTAATGCAATTATCTAATCAACCAATCACATGGCAGTTGCTTCAATGCATTTAGGGGTGTGGTCCTGGTCAAGACAATCTCCTGAACTCCAAACTGAATGTCAAAATGGGAAAGAAAGGTGATTTAAGCAATTTTGAGTGTGGCATGGTTGTTGGTGCCAGACGGGCCGGTCTGAGTATTTCACAATCTGCTCAGTTACTGGGATTTTCACGCACAACCATTTCTAGGGTTTACAAAGAATGGTGTGAAAAGGGAAAAACATCCAGTATGCGGCAGTCCTGTGGGCGAAAATGCCTTGTTGATGCTAGAGGTCAGAGGAGAATGGCCCGACTGATTCAAGCTGATAGAAGAGCAACTTTGACTGAAATAACCACTCGTTACAACCGAGGTATGCAGCAAAGCATTTGTGAAGCCACAACACGCACGGCGGATTGGCTACAACAACAGAAGACCCCACCGGGCACCACTCATCTCCACTACAAATAGGAAAAAGAGGCTACAATTTGCACGAGATCACCAAAATTCAACAGTTGAAGACTGGAAAAATGTTGCCTGGTCTGATGAGTCTCGATTTCTGTCTCGACATTCAGATGGTAGAGTCAGAATTTGGTGTAAACAGAATGAGAACATGGATCCATCATGCCTTGTTACCACTGTGCAGGCTGCTGGTGGTGGTGTAATGGTGTGGGGGATGTTTACTTGGCACACTTTAAGCCCCTTAGTGCCAACTGGGCATCGTTTAAATGCCACGGCCTACCTGAGCATTGTTTCTGACCATGTCCATCCCTTTATGACCACCATGTACCCATCCTCTGATGGCTACTTCCAGCAGGATAATGCACCATGTCACAAAGCTCGAATCATTTCAAATTGGTTTCTTGAACATGACAATGAGTTCACTGTAATAAAAAGGCCCCCCCACAGTCACCAGATCTCAACCCAATTCGCTCCGTGCACAAAATGGCGACCGTTGACGTTTTGAACTTGAGTGTGTGGGCCAGTACTTCCGGTGAAAACTTCCGGTGATTTGACAGCGAGAGCGGGAGACCGCGAGAGCGAGAGACAACAGCGACCGAGTTCCATTACCACAGCGATATTTTTCACAATGAGTGTTTTTAGGATTCAAGAGAGGTGACTTGCCTTTCAGAGGGTGACAGCCTCAGCACTTCATTGTTGTGTGCCGTTATGTACCATGTCGTCACGTTATAACAGAGAAGTCAGCTTTCATGCATTCCCCGTTGACGCTGCGGTACGGGCTGAGTGGATACAGAAGATTCGGAGGATGACTTCAACCCGACCAAATTTTTAAATGCATATCATTTTCAGTGTAGTTCACCTGTGCGTTTCTATGCTTTCTATTACTGCATTTATTTTGTGCAAGTGAGATGAGTAAAGACCATCTGTTTAATAAATCATTATCTGTCTCTGTCTGGTGTTTATATGCAGCACATAGGCTACAGTATTGTACTACGTGTAAAATATACACAAACTTGCCCATATTAAATTGTTTGTGGTACCTATAGTTAAAAATGTAAATGTAAAATATGTGATAATAATATTGATCGAGCAATTGATGTAAGTAAGTAAAAAATATATGCACAGAGAAAATAGTATTTATGGAGATAAATTGTAGGCAGCCTATCACAGGGCAAACATGTGAATGTTCACGGTGCATTTTATGCAAACAACTCTAATCAGAGTTATAACTCTATATTTACAGTAGTCATAATTGTTATTGCGTATGTGTATGCAGCATGAGTCAAATACAATCTTCTGTTCGTGAACAGTAGTCATGATACAATCTTCTGTTCGTGAACAGTAGTCATGATACAATCTTCTGTTCGTGAACAGTAGTCATGATACAATCTTCTGTTCGTGAACAGTAGTCATGATACAATCTTCTGTTCGTGAACAGTAGTCATACAATCTTCTGTTCGTGAACAGTTGTATTTCATTCATTAATCTGACTACGTACGTCATGTACGTACGTATTAATCTTCACGAACAGTATTTGACTCATGCTGCATACACAATAACAATTATGCCTACTGTAAATATAGAGTTATAACTACGATTAGAGTTGTTTGCATAAAATGCACCGTGAACATTCATGTTTGCCCTGTGATAGGCTGCCTACAATTTATCTCCATAAATACTATTTTCTCTGCGAATATTCTGCGCATATATTTTTACTTACTTGCATCAATTGCTCGATCAATATTATTATCACATATTTTACATTTACATTTTTAACTATAGGTACCACAAAAAATTTAATATAAGTTTGTGTATATTTTAGACTTAGTACAATACTGTATGTGCTGCATATAAACACCAGACAGATAATGATTTATTAAACAGATGGTCTTCATCTCACTTGCACAAAATAAATGCAGTAATAGAAAGCATAGAAACGCACAGGTGAAATACACTGAAAAAGATATGCATTTAAAAATTTGGTCGGGTTGAAGTCATCCTCCGAATCTTCTGTATCCACTCAGCCCGTACCGCAGCGTCAACGGGGAATGCATGAAAGCTGACTTCTCTGTTATAACGTGACGACATGGTACATAACGGCACACAACAATGAAGTGCTGAGGCTGTCACCCTCTGAAAGGCAAGTCACCTCTCTTGAATCCTAAAAACACTCATTGTGAAAAATATCGCTGTGGTAATGGAACTCGGTCGCTGTTGTCTCTCGCTCTCGCTGTCAGATCACCGGAAGTTTTCACCGGAAGTACTGGCCCACACACTCAAGTTCGAAACGTCAACGGTCACCATTTTGTGCACGGAGCGAATAGAGCATCTTTGGGATGTGGTGGAATGGGAGCTTCGTGCCCTGGATGTGCATCCCACAAATCTCCATCAACTGCAAGATGCTATCCTATCAATATGGGATATTACGTTACTGTTGATTATCTGTCCATCATCGTATAAAGCCCGCTTTATCAACAGATCAAGTCCAGACCAAACTTCCTGACCTCAAATGTTGTGGGCGGGGCTAAGTGCTACAAATTCATTACTATCTGGTGTAGAATAACAAGATATAATAGAGATCTTATGAACAGTGCACAATATTTTTTATTTTATTTTTGTAAGAGAAAACAGATATTTTTGAACTGTTGTCAATGTAGAAAGAGTCCAGGGGCCTCATTTATAAAACTTTGCGTAGGATTTGCGTCATAAGTGGCGTACGGATGAAACATAGGACGTGCGTACGCACAGAAATATTCGGATTTATAAAACCGTGCGCACGCACATCCTACGCAGTTTTCCCTTAATAAATCACAATCAATTCTAAATGTAGCGCAGCTTTTGCGGCTTCATGTCACGCCCATAGTTGCCCATAAATAGTCCGTAAAACGCCCACAAATTAATATTCATCGATTGCGAAATCATGGCAAACACATGGAGGAAATCAAAAAACATAACTTCACTCAATGTGAAGTAGAAGTTATCGTTGGCGAGGTGGAAAAGAGGAGAAAAATGTTGTTTGAAGGGCACAGTGTGGGCATTACTAATGCCAAAAAGGCACTTGAGTGGCAAAAGGTTGCAGACGCCGTAAATGCTGTAGCCTCACAACCTCGGACTGTGGCTGAAATAAAAAAGAAATGGTCGGACATCAAAGTCGAGGCAAAAAAGCGTTTATAGCGCTCCATCGCCAGAGTGTGACAAGCTAGGCTACTGATGTCGGTTATAGGCTAATCTACGTGGAAATGGGAAATAGTTCAGCGCAAATGTAATTTCTTGCAGCTTTCTGAATGGTTGAGACATAGCCTACGTCATACATTATTTTATCAAAATAAAACAAACTAAAGGCATATAGGCTTTGCATGAATACCATGATTCCGTAGCTGATGAAGAAATTTTTACTATGAAAATAACTTTCCCCAGTGGACAATTAATACATCTATTTATCTATCTATATATCTCCCTAATTATCTATCTATCTGTCTATCTTGCATCTATCTGCTCCGCCAGACGGACACATTGACGAGAATATCAGTTTTGTACATTATTTCGTTCTGTTTACCATATTATTCATAAGGATGAATTGCATAACATGCCAATATTATTGCAGAACATATTTCACTTTTCTTTTCGCAAATATGTGTTCATTTGCATTTCTGTTGTAATTTTCGTTGGATTTTGTTTGTTTTACACTGCAAATCGATCAAACGGCTGTTCGTGTAGGCTGTTAATAAGACTTGCTTTGTGAAGTCTTCATGTTAGGCTATTTATGAGAGGCAGTATTGCCATTTCTTTTACACAACGGTCTACAGTTTCACACACTTTCACGTGTTTCTTCCATCTGCCGACGGTGTCGCCATTTCTCATTTCACCCGTTTTTGTGTGTACGCCTGGGTGAGAGCTTGCGTGAAGGACCGCACATTTTCCCGTCAAGTTTGCTTTTTATAAATACCAATTATTGCGTAGAGAGCGGCGTACGCCTTCTTTTGTGCGTACGCAACGTTTATAAATGAGGCCCCAGGTGATGTAGTCATGTCATCTACCAGAAGATGAGACACAGTTGATACTAAAATAAGAGATATTTGAGAATCACAACTAAGTCTCCTAAGCTTATAAAGAGCAACCTCTGAGCAATACAATATTCATATAATGGAGTCTTGAAAGAGACTGCAGCAAGACAATAAAGAGATGTTCTATGTTTCTTCTACAACATTCTCAGTTTTGACTCTTTTTTATTCTTTTTAAAATATTTCTCATGTCTCATTTGTCTATTTTTATTTATCCTAAGGAATTTTAGGAGAACATTTTGGATACTAAAATGAGAGATATATGAGAACCACAAGTCTCCCGAGCTTAGGAAAAGCAACTACTGAGCAATAAATCTTTCCTCTGGGCACCCTTAGTAGTTGAAGCTGTAATAATAGGATATTGGCGAAACAGATTTGGCAAACGTTACAGTGTGTATTTTTGTTTGCGCTGTGGAGAACGTAAATTTTTTCTATTAACAACATGCTTTTGCAGCATTGAGCAATGTAACCAATCACAGATGTTCAGTGCTGAGTAATCCAAGCTGGTGAATCCTCTCACTTTAACAAACAAAGTGTAGACACGATGTAGAGATTTTTTTTGTGCAATGTAGACAGCTTCATTGATTAACGGCTGTGTATACGCTACAAATGCGGAATTAACTCTCGAAATCGCAATGATTGAGATAGTGACTATAGCAATGGACGAGACAAAAGTCTGATATATTTGTATTAAGGCTAGTGCACCCGATTTGATTCTGGAGCCGAGCCTGGGCTCTGTAACCCATTATCTACATTTAATATTCATTGCCAGTTTATTCAATAAAGACTGTGTCAACAATCTCCGTTTCTAAGTCCTCATTAACCAACACAACATAAATAGTTGAGCCAGATAAAATTCTTGCTGTGGGCCATGGAAACTTACGTTTTTGGTTGTGTGGGCCGCGAGTTGGAAAAGGATGGGACCCATGCCACTGATGTTCTCATGTTAACTAGAGTAACATGTTTTTGCATTTGTCAACCATCTCTCAGGTTATCAGAACCGTTTAGATCTGATTGCATTACAATTTTAAAACCAAACTCTGATAAAAAATAAACAAACAAATACACACACACACATGCAAGCACACACACACAGTATATGAATGTACAATCAACCAGCAGACAACTTCATTTCTGGTTTGAATAAAACTGAAATGTTAACTCTAGTCTTATTCAGATGGTACTAATTTTCAGTGAGGAGGTTGAGTATATCTGCTTACTTTGTCTAATTCAAATACATATGTGTTTTTCTCTCACAACCTTTGCAAAAAATTGTGGAGCAAATCTGCAATTGTTCAGCAAAATCAGATGTTGTATTATTTAGTATTAATAATAATATCAATAATGATGATGATAAGTCCTGATTGCTGTACAACTGAAATAAGCAACAGTGTGTGTGTGTTTCCGCAGAGAGACAGATTTATTGGACAGAGAGACAGACGAGATATTTCAGACAACCCTTCAGTCTTGGCTGTTTGAACTTGAGTAAATTGCGGGATGTAAATCGTGTCTGAAGGCCGTTCAGAGCTGAATCACACTAATTCACCTCCTCTAAACTCACTCCAATGTAAAATCAGACCATTTTCTCAACAACAAAAATGACAGTGGTGATAGAAATGGTAATGGCCTGTTTTTTATGCTGACTCCTAAGTTTGTATTTCCAGGCACACTGTCATAGTGAAATCTGAATACAAATCCACTCAAAAATCGTACAGAAAAAAAAAAACCACATTCATTTACCATGTTTTCCACGTGTGATCACATGTATTTCACATAGGAACTGTGCCAAAACCACGTTCCCTTTCAAAAGCTACACTTAATGCTGTACTGAGTCAGCACTAATGGGAACACCTTTGTGTGTGACTGGCTGTGAATTTTGTGTGTGAACACGCCAAGGAACTTGGCCTTGAACTTGACAGCATCTGATGGTGATGTCATTGAAATGCGTGCTCAGTAGAGGCTATAATTATATGTACTACAGGTACATCTTCAGGTCTTTGTCTTCAGAGATAGCCGTACTGTGTGTGTGTGTCTGTGTGTGTGTGTGTGTGTGTGTGTGTGTGTGTGTGTGTGCAAGCTCTCTCTGTCTGTCACTCTTTGTTAAGAGTTAGATTCCGACTGTCAGTGTGCAGAGAAATTCTTTGCGAAAAGGAAAATGCTTGGAAATAAGCAAGGCGAGCGCTCAGTTCAAAAACGTAGATTTTTCATGCAGTGGTCAGTTTTGAGATTTTGGGCTAGTTTACTCCTTTAATATGTGTTCTTTCAAGCTGCTATAAAGAAAACGTTGAAAATATACATTAAGATGTTTATTTTATCACATTTTGTTTACTTGCGGCAGTAAGTTTCTCCCAAATTTACCAAGAAGTTTGCATTCCAACGCGACATGCCGAGTTCCGTCTGTTAACTGAAGTCTGTCATGACCGGTATCGTTGTAAAGCTCTGAGTCTCTTGCACAACACTATGTAACCCAAATATGGGCATTTCCTTTATATCAGTAACCAATCGTGAATGTCCAAAGGGGGATTTAAAGCTAATGACAAAATCTTATTTAGAGCTATTTCAATCTTTAACTGCCGTTTTCTCAAAATGAGTTTTTTGTCATCCTCCAGTACAAACATCTCAGCCTATGTAGCACCTATGTACACCAAACTTTCCAGTTATATACTTAGCAGTATTCTGAAGATATTTTCAGAAGGACTTGTTAATAAATCATTCACATTTTTTATATACTTGTGTAAGTAATCAAATGAGGAAGTTTCATGGTGATATCTATTATTTTAAAAATTTACCCTATTCACCTGTAGTGTCTTGCCTTAACAGTGAACACTTAGCAATGCCCGCAATCGCCCTGCTGCAACACTTGAGGTAAACAGTCTGTGCATCCGTGTTTTCATCAGACAGTGAATCTTTTGCTTCTGGCATGGATATCAGTTCGCCACCTCCAAACGTTCCTCCCGTGATGACAAAGAGCAAGAGGAGCTAATCGAGGTGGTCCCTTGTGCAATGGCCAGGTTACAATTAACCCTCTGGGGTCTGGGGTGTTTTTGGGGTCCTTGAGATGTTCTGACATGCCCTGACATTTGTGCTTTTTTCAGTTGCTTATAAACATATTAATGGCAAAGGTGTAAATTCACTCTATATAGCACAAACATGACTTCCATAATATGTGAGCCACATGTATGTACATGTTTTCATTTTTGAGAGAATAATGTTTATGCATGGTTATCGAAAAAACTAAAAATGAAAGTTTCTGAAATAAGGCCACAAAACACATACTAAATATGTGGCAATAAGACTTTTGACTAATGGATGTCATCGCCTAGTGTTTTTTCTTCAAAATGATATGAAAATCATCCTGCCTAATCATCCACAAAAAAACGATACATTGATTTTAGTTTTGTGAAACACTTTTAGTTTGGAAAGCCAATATGCGGATGGGGCGTAAACGCTCCAACAGCATCATGCATATTTAGTAGTTCACACCTGGTGAGACTACGTCCCTGCATACTTAATGAGCCATTCATTCAGGTGTGTCACCTATAGCTAACTTAAATATACAAGCTTCATAAAAATGATCATTCTAGGAGAAAATTTCAGATGGCATTTAGAGGCTTTTGCATCTGAACTCTTCATATATACACACACACATATATATATGCATGCACATACATACTTTATAATCTTTTCAAAACTAGTCAACGTCTTTCAAAACTAAAGTAAACATTTTATCATACGTATTTCAAAGTAAAGGATTCATTAGTTAGTTGATGACTTTATTTTTGACAAAACACATACAGTATATATTCCTCATCTCAGTATAGCAATAGAGTTTGCTAAAAGCTGTTCATTCAATACAGCAGTATTTGAAAATCGATCATATTTTGTAAAATTACATTTATATTTGCATTTATGTCAAAACCTAGACACTTTTAAACATCAAAAGGACATTTATTAATATGTATTCGTGTCAAAATGACAAATAAACAGATTTTCCTATTCAATTTTGCATGGAAACGCTTCCAAGACGCTTGCGTGTCGCGTGAAAAATAGGCGTCGGTTCTATTTCTAGAATGCACGCGTTTTCCACGCGGCTCGTGCCGCGCCTGAGACGTCTCACACAGGCAGTGTGCAAACTATAAACTGTTAACATGGGAGCCGAAATAAAAACGGACACGCCACGCAGCTGAGACAACGCCACGCATCCAGTGTTTCACCGGCCTTATCCAGCGGATGTGGGCGTTTCACAGGTTTGTATGGATCGCCTCACATTTGCGTTTGAATAGCGCGGTCTCCGTAGGCGGAGTCACATTAAAACTTAATTAGCTGAGATGAGAACGACTGACATCTCTCTCTTTACATACATATTATATAAACTGTGAATATTTGTTTTTTATAAAAATTACTTCATTTGAAATAAGAGAATTCAAGCTTCATGCCTGTGTGACTGTATGCCTGTTTGACTGAGTATTCGCTGAGTTACAGTTCATTTTCGGACGCGTTTCAGAATTGACTTCACTGACGGAGAGTAGGCAGAACTCGCATCATGTTTATTTTTCTTTATTTGGCGAAAAGCACAACACTTTGTTTTTATTATGAGCATACACAAAAAAAATACACACTAAACAGGATCGATTGATGTATAACACAAGCATATAAGATAAAAAATAATATTTTTTTTTCTATTATTTTTTTTGCACTCATACGGAAAAAAACGAGCCTATCGCGCCGGCGCGATAGCCGACCTCAGGGGGTTAAGACTGGCCACGAGAGCAAGAGACCCCCAAATGCTCTAAATTAGAGCACAGATTTTTGTCCGGTGGCCAGGGGGAGGGGCCTCAACAACAGTCTCTCCCCTTCTTTGTGGACCTCCATGACAAGTTATCTCGATCATGGGGGAAACCTTACACATTGCGTGTCTTTGCGCCTTCAATGTCAACATATTCAACTTTCGTGAAGTACAAGGAGGCGTTTGTACAATTCCTACCTCGCCACACTCATGGGAAGGGGCTGTCGGCCACCCAGCTCCAACCCAGTCATTCTCAGAGACGTGAGGTGCCCTCAGAGACCCCTCGTCAAGACTGGGGATAGGCTTGTAGTGCTCAGCAGCCTCAAAGAAGACCTGACATCTGGACTATCATGTCAAAGAAGTAGAAGTCCTGATGGCTTTGCGCCCAGGTCTGTGGGGGTGGCCCCCCTTGGGACGGGATGCGTAAAAATACATCAACCAGCTGATAAAGACAGTAGAAAAAGGTTACAGGATACAGTTTGCTTATCGCCCTCCACGTTTCAACGGTGTGGTCCCCACTACTGTAGACCCGGAGCAGGTATATCTGCTGTCACAAGAACTGCAATCTCTTCTGGGCAAAGGGGCCATAGAACCTGTTCCCCTCCCAGAGAGAGAGTCAGGCTACTACAGTCAGTACTTTGAGGATCCCAAAAAAATATGAGGGGTTGCATCCGATTTTAGATCTTCGCAGCTTGAATCGTTCCCTCAGAACATTCAAGTTCAAGATGCTAACTATCAATATGGCCGTGTCACAAATCCAACATCGCAATTGGTTCATCATCTCAAGGATGCGTACTTTAATATAGAAATACTGCCACAACACAGGAAGTTCCTGAGGTTTGCTTTTGGGGGTGAAACTTAGCAATATCAGGTTCTACCATTCGACCTAGCCTTATCCCCCCGCACATACATGAAATGCATCTGGCTCCTCTGCGACTCCAGGGCATCCGCATTTTGACGACTGGTGGATACTGGCTCAGTCTCAAGAGCGTGCGCTTCGACATCGAGATGTTGTCCTAGCTCATCTCGTCTCTCTGGGGTTGAGAGGACGATGTACTTCGGAGTTGTATGGGACTCGGTCACTCTGCGGGCACGACTGTCTCCCGCACGTATCGAGACCATTCTAAACACCATCATCTTAGCAACATCAGGCTAGGTCAGAAAGTTACTGTTCATCAGTATCAGAGAATATTAGGTCTCATGGCATCTGTGTGGTGGCATGGTGACAGCTACACAATCACATTACTGTTAATAATCTTTTCGAGCCCCTTCAGTCTGGTTTTTGTAAACTCCATAGCACAGAGACAGCTTTGGTCAAGGTCACCAATGATCTGTAAATTCTGGTTCTCTCTCCATCCTTATCCTTCTTGATCTTAGTACTTTTGATACTGTCAATCACAATCTCTTACTCAACCGACTTGAAACTGTTTAACCTGGTTTAGATCTCTCTCTGATCACCTCCAGTTTGTTTTTATGAGTGGTTTCTGGCCTGAGATTGGCTATGGCCCTAATGGTGTCCGTCAGGGTTAAATTTTAGGCCACTTGCTTTTTAGCATTTATATATGTCCTCTTGGATTGCTGTTAAGACCACTCAGGGTTAATTATCACTTTTATACAGATCCCACTCAGATTTATATTCACTCTAAGCCTGGTCAAAATGTGGATGTTTCTTTTCCCTCACATTGTATTTCTGAGATGGATGACCCAAAACTTGTTGTGTCTTAATAGTTATAAGACAGAGGTCTTGCTTGTTGGCTCTCTATATATATATTGGGGCAGCATCTCGTTCCCGCTTTTTCAGGGAACATGTTTACAGTCAAATAACCCAAAACGTTTTCCATGTGCAAAGTATGTTTTGATGTGTTTTTGCACATGTGAAATTTGTGTGGTTTTAAACCATAATTTTGTTTAATAAATTATTTAAACTGTTCTGTGAAGAGCTTATCAACCAAACTAAAAGCTCAATGTTTTAACTTTATGAAAATAAATAAATTAAAAAAGATGTAAATATTAACAACATACATTAATAATTAATATTGTAATACTGTTGTGCTGTAAAATCAATTAATTACTATAAAAACAACAACCAACAACTACAATAATATCTTCATATTAAAAGTTTTTTTTTTTCAGTGAAATATAACAATGCTAATTTACAATATTTATTTTGTTGAACTTTTGATAATAATAATATTAAATAAAATGTAATTTTAGTAATAAGTTGAATTTCTTATTATTGCTGTTAATATAATTGTTGCAAATAATATAAATTTTAAAATGACACAAAGTGTGTGTGTGTGTGTGTGTGTGTGTGTGTGTGTGTGTGTGTGTGTGTGTGTGTGTGTGTGTCTACTCTCAACTTTAAACTTGCTGTCTCATCTTTGGACCCTGCATGTAATCACATTTAACGTATCTAATATTAAACACATTTCTTACCAATTAAACTTCATATGAAATATATGGCAAAAATGTGTGTAATATATCACAAACAAAACAACTTGAATTATTCTGTTTATATGTTCACTTGAACTCTACCAACATCTAGCTTTAAAATGAATCGCCACCCTGGGTCACATAACCATAAATGATAAAATAACTTCCTTGAAGTGATCATTATGTGTAGCCTTTGCTAACAGACTTGTGGAAGGGCCCTTCATGAAGGGATTCAATTATTCACTTTCATTTGGAAAGTCACAACAAATGGCGTCCCCTTCCCGGAGTGCCCTTCAAGGGAGCGAAAATGCTGTTTGAAATTTGCCTACTTTCACTACAGACTGTAATGTCAAAGACAGCAGACAGGGAAGTTGAAGACAGATAAAACAGTTAAACTTAAAAAACAGGTTAAATTGAATGTCAAGAACAGCAGTGAGGAGAGGACCTGATAGAAGTCACTGATAGTAACCGTGTTCAAGAAAAGACCGAAGGTTAAGGCTGATTTATATTTCTGCGTCGGACCTACACCGCTTTGGGCTATGCGTTGGTTTTCATTTATACTTCTGCGTCGTTGTCTGCGTTGACATGCAATTACACATGCAGAGGGAGCATGTGAAACCCGAGGGAGGGGTTCTAGCAGACCAATCACAGCGCTTGTGGTCCGTGTAGAATTGACGCGTTGTTACATTTTTGGAGAGGTGCACGTCAGGGTATGCCGTAGACTAAGCGTGCTACACACAGCCTATGACGTAGCTACAGCATGAGTTGGACGAAGAAGTATAAATTGGGCTTTAGACTCGATTAAAGATGAATAAGAGTGGATGCAGATCTGTTCAAATGACACATCCTGAAGAACCGGATCTATTGTTCATCTCAGACATGGTGGCAAATGAATGTATTTGATCGTTCATCAGTAGGATCTCTGTAACATCTGCAAGAAATCAAGACCGAACACAAGAAACAACAGCACATTATAGAGACAAATTCAGCAGTCAAGTGTGTGCCAAATCAGCGCTGATGATCGTCTCTGCAAAACAATGCAGGCAAACACCAATGATCACAAACACAGATCACACTCGCCCATCAGATGAGCATTAAGAGATCCATATTCACAGCTCCATCAAAGCCTGACGGCGCAGGCAGCCTTCAGCAGAGACAAACAGACATATTCATCTTCATCTGTCTCAAATGTTATCACAACCAAACCAATTATCACTTATTAACTGATCAAAGATTAGCCTCAAACACTGGTTCATACATGTGTACAGGCTTCTCAGAGCTGTTCGTGCATTTTGTGTGTGTGTGTGTGTGTGCGTGTGTGTGTGTGTGTGTGTGTGTGTGTGTTAGTGTCAGTTGATCTTACTTTGAGGTTGCAGAACTGAAAGTCAGTGGAACATTTTCCCTCCGGAGACCTGCGCAAAAAATACAAACATTTCATATGAGAAACTATATGAAAATATACAAACAGTCATCATGATTAAACTTATGTGATTCTCTGTGAAAGAGAGAGATTTAACAAGAGTTTTAATGATTTATTTATTACAATTTAAAATAACTATGTCTGTGTGAATGTATTTTAAAATGTAATTTATTCCTGTGGTGCATATCTGAATCAGCATCATTTATTCAGTCTTCACTTTCACATGATCCTTCAGAAATACTTATAATATGCTAATTTGATGCTCAAGGAAAACTTTATTATTATCAATTATTATTATTCTTATTATTTATTCTTATTATTTTTAGGATTCTTTGATGAACAGAAAGCTCAAAAGTACAGCATTTATTTGAAACAGAAGTATTTTGTAACATAATAAATGCCCGTTTCGATAAATGTAATGCATCCATGCTAAATAAAATTTATTTATTTATTTAAAAGAAAAAAAGAGTCTTACAGGCCCCATTATATATACATTGTGAATCTTCATGCTGCAACAGATACAACAACAGATCTAAGTGACCACGACTGTTAAACTCTAAAAAGGGCAAAAAAAAGCTCTGTCAGTCATGGTCACACTGATCTGTTTAAGTATAGAAAAAAGCAACATGGAGAAATGGCATCATTTGTGCAAACCTCATTTGAAAATTGATGACAGAATCTTAATTTTTTGGTAACTATCCCTTTAATCACTGACATGCCACTCAGATATTTAATTGTTATGATGTTTCATTTGTATCTTGTAGAAATAAAAATATGCATAATGATGACTCATTTGAATTTCATTTGGCAGTAGTCGTATTGAAAAGCGACTCTGACATTTTAGGATAATTGTGCCGTAACATTGTTATTTTTCATTAGAAATGTTGATTATATGCTTGGAGGAACACAAAATGTGACCAGCAAACCTCAATACATGTAAATTTAGGATGAATAGAGACATTTCTCTCTGGATAGAAATTATATTGTCAGATATATCTGTGTGCGTGTCCTTAAAACTAATCCACACCTCCAACAAGAACATCAAGATTAAGGGTTTATGGCAAATTAAACTCTGTCTTCAGTTTCTGTATATTTTAAATTTTAAATTTAATTTCCATTATCGACAAACATCAGGGTCAGTTAGGATGTGCTCGTGAAGTCAGGTTTTACTTCACTGAGAGGCCTATTTTGGGCCCATAATGTACGTTAAAACTATATATGCAGGCTGAAATATACAAAATCAAACACAATGTTTGGAAATATTTCAGATGAAAACAGATGTTGTGAATCAGGGAATACAATTTTTGTTCACAAACACCTTGCAGAACCTGCAAAATGTTCATAAAAAAAAAATGACAACAGGATTTTTTTTTTTTAACTAGTACTGTCCTGAATAAGCTATTTCACATTACAGATGTTTAATTTTTTTAACTAGTACTGTCCTGAATAAGCTATTTCACATAACAAATGTTTAAATTTTTTATTCCCTCTTATTTTGTTAAAATAATAATATTTTGCTGATTCTGATTGCTGATCTACGTGAAGGGTTTGTGCACTTTTGTTTGTTTTTTTTTAATCAGAAATGAAATTCTAAAATTAAAATTGAAAATTAGAAATGAAATTCCCTTTCTAAGGCACTTGACGCTGCATCATGACACTGCCTAGGAACGCTTCTGTGTGAGACATTTGGAAACACGCCAATTTCATTGGCCAAAGACGATAAATACAGTAGATGCCTGAAATAAACATCACCAGCTTCTTTGTCTTCAGGAAGCCTTGTGTTTGAGTGTGTGTGTGTGTGTGTGTGTGTGTGTGTGTGTGTGTGTGTGTGTGTGTGTGTGTGTGTGTGTGTGTGTGTGTGGGAAAGAAAATATATTAAAAAGATACAATTTGTCTATTGAAAAGGCATCTAGCAAACTGCTCATAATGAGAACAATCGGCTCTCTCTCTCTCAAAAAAAAGTTTTTATTAAATAAAACAAACTTAGGTAATCCACAGGTACGAAGAAACAGCGTGTTGACACGACAAAACCAGAAAACTCAACTGAGAACAAAGAAGAACTAAAATACAAAGTGATGATGACTAAATAACGAACAGGTGTGATGATTGAATGAATATCCATGACAACACTGACTGGAAGGAATGTAAAACAGTCCCCATGAAAATAAAACTAAAGACACAAATTGTTAAGCTCATTTAAATATTTACAATTAATTATAACTCATAATATATATGGTATATAATATATATACAGCTGAGAAAAACAAATACTTTCTTCTCAAGAGCCCAATGTGCCTATTTAATACACTTTTATTAGTCCAGCCACAGTCCATTTGAACTGCATTTGAAACCTGCATTAAACACAGTAACATTCAACAATGTGATCTCTGCACTAAATCCATTCATTTGCACATTTCAGCAGTCATGTGCTCCCCGCTGGGAATCCTATGATCCCCTGCAGCAGCGTGTCACTCAGCTTTTATAGAGAATATAATGAAAATGTCTACTCAGCTCCAGCCATTCTGCGCTAGTGGACATGTACGGTAATTATTGCAACATGTACAGTATAATCATTATTATAATCAATATACAAAGAACAAGCACTATATAGCGTAAAAACTGTTGCTAAGATTTTTAGCATCCAAATGTCATTGAGCTGAATGTCAACCTGTAGGCCAGAAAATTCGCTATATAAAGCAAAATGTATGTTTACATGCACTGATTATCATTAATGTGAATGAATCCAATCCAATTCCTGAAATATATCTTAAACTGCAAGTCAATTCAATGCAATACATCTATTTGGAACAGAACTTCAGCACATACGTCAGTCACCTCATTCTGATCGGGCGCACCGTTTTTAACTGTTGTACAAAAAAACAGGTTAAGAAAAAGTCCTCATACACACATTGAGGAATGGGCACATCTACAGATCAGAAAATCAGAGACATGTATAGGGCTCGGTGAAATTCATTTTAATTTTTAACAAATTTTATTGATTTACTTATTTCTGGATTCCATTTTGTTTTCCAATTAAATGTTTCTGGATTCCATTTTAATGGTTTAACTAAATTTTAATAATTGAAAATCATCTCTAATCAATTTAATTTCCATTGAATATGTTGATGTAATCAATTGAATGATCTATTACATTTGTGAACAATAACAGGGCCCTGGACCTTTTTTTCAAAAAGTTTGTGTTTGGTGTTGCGGCCGACGGAAACAACAACAGCTACAGTGAATTGTTCAAAATCTTTCTTTTTAGTAAACTCTGTGTACACAAATAATGTTCTTAATGCTCGAGTTCATGTGTAGAGCCCCTGGTAATACTTCGGGCAAAGTTTCATGTTGTGTTGAGCCTTCTTAAGCCCCGTTCACACCGCCAGCGACTTTGTCGCTGTATGCCGCTAGTCTCTCTGAACGAAGAGTCGCTTGTGGGCGTTCGTAGTGCTGTCGCTCTAATGTTTTTGGTAGACTGCACGTCTGGCCATATCTATACAAAATACCATCACAAGTGATATGATTTGACTAGGAATTAGGCTCAAAATAATTAAAAGTAACAGTATGCTGTTGGGAGAGTGTTTTTATATTACCACAGCAGTGTTCAGTGGATTAAATCATTTAACGTTACTAGATTAACAATCGATCAATCAACAAATTAAACTCACTCATACTGTCATAAATCACTAATACGTCATTCGAATTTGACAAATAATACATTTTCTTGTCCCTAATAGTCAACATAATGCAGGGGAAACTGTAAAATGGACTGCAGCAGTGCTAAAATTGCATCATAAAATTACAACACTCGAACTATAAATGTATGAATTAAACTCACTGAGACTGTCAACAGTTTATTTTCCATGCATCATTTTATTATATCCATGCCTATGTGGTTACAGTCAAATCATATAAAACAGTGAAATCGCCCTCAAACTCTTCTGTCTTGCCTGCACTCGAGACGGTGACGTGAGCTCCACTGAAAGTATTCTTTCCTATTGGTTGTCTCTCTCGAAAACCGCTCCTCATTTGCATAAAGTTGAAATTTCTGAACGTTTGTTGCGTCTCGCGTCGCTTGACACGGCCACATTCTGTCGCCAACGGTCACCGTCGCTTGGGTCACTGGAAGTCGCCAGCGCTCCATTGAAATGAATGGGATCGTGTCACTTTGTCGTTGCGTATCGCTGGCGGTGTGAACGGGGATTAGTGTTTTAAAAATAGTGGTTTTGATGCTATCATAGTCGTGCCCCTAGCACTCCCATTCAAAAGGCAATCTGACCGAAAAACGAAAATACGGTCAAACTTAAAAGTGGCGTTTCTATTCTAATTATGCTTTTAAACGAAAGTTTGTCTTGGGTAGATTAACAAAAAGACCCTATAGGTTGCATTTTGCCAACTTATGCCAGTACATCACTGGGAAACGCTTAGCGTGAAACTTTCATATTCTGGTCCATCTGCTTGCCTGTAGCTTATTAATATAGCCTACATCTCCAATAAGGTGGGAGTTTGGTCTTTTACATCACAGTATTTTGTCCATTGAGTTACTTTAAGTGTCCTGACCACAGGGGAATCCTGGAGAGTGACGTATTGAGGGAATCACCAGTTCTGCAGCAGCTTCTCTATATAAGGCTTAACGTTTGATTTAACGTTTGATCTGTACATCAGCATCGGGGAATAACATAATCTCGGTCACGATTGAGAAACCTGTGCAAAACTTATATACAAAAGTAACGGTGAAGACTTCAAAGTAAACACAGCTTTTGTGTCTTTATCAGCTTTTCCATATACTGGCCCTGATAAACATCACAAATACTTACTGCTTGTTCTATTTCTGTAAATCCGTTTTTATGAATGAATGAGTCTCCCACCCGTTGCTCTATAGTTTTCTTCGTCAACAGCCGCTTGCACCTCCTGCTGGTGAGGTCGACTAACAGCTATGGAGATTATCAATCGGCAATCTACTGAGATTCCTGCCGTTCCCAGATGCCAAATGTTGAATTTTCTGTCAAATTTGAACCACTGAATTTGTGAAAACGAATTTGTCAAGCGAAATAAAATGGACCGAAAATTGCCTGTCGAATATAGGTTGTATTTTTTAACAGAATGAACATTTTGGAAGTGAAATCTGAAAGGAGAATATGGATTATTGAATTTTTAATAATGAAAATATTTGTGAAAGGTTTTGAATTGAAATATTCACAGCTTAAATATACAACCATGTTGAATTTCAGCCCATAAAAATGCAAGCCCTAAAAATACAATGCATTAAAATGCAAGCACGGTTAATGCAATGCATATTCTTTCAAGTAGTGCAATTCATCAAGGTTTTTGTTTCAAAAACATTTGTCATTATTTTACTTCCATATTATTATGCTTGAAGTGGATGTCATAACAAATGTCAGTAGGGAATATTTTAAAATGAGCGGTTCAATCATGAATCCGTTAGAGATTCCCTTCATGCTGTGGAAATACAAACCGGAAAACAGAACATAATGAGCGCAGCGCTGAAAAGGTGCGGGGCTACATAGAGGCTATCAATTGCAAGCTTTTCTGATTGCATGAAGCGTAAAATGGCAAAATGTAAAAAAAAAAAAAAAAAAAAGTGAGCACAAAATTAATTCCTCTGCTGTATTTGAATTGTGTCATTGGAATGAGATTAAAAATTGTACAGTTTAATTTTTTTTTTGCATCGAATTAATATTGGGATTATATATATATATTATATTATATTTCAAAGACAATAGAAGTAATATTAACTGGGTCAAAAAGTTTAATTTAATATCAATTTAAACTATAATACATTTTGTGTTGTCTTTATGTGATGTTAGGTTAGATATGTGCTGGCTCCTTTAAGAGCAGCAACTTGATGACATCATCAATGTTAGACCAGCTTCAGTCTGCCGCATGGAAGATAGCTGTCCTTTAGTGTGATTTCATCATGAGCAATCTGCTACATTTCTTGTCTTTTGGGAGTTATCGTTGGTATGTACATTTATGTTAAGAAATGATTCAACTATGCTTGATTGTATTTTATGTTTAGAGTAAAATTTCATTCGGATCCTTATACATATGTGTACTGTGCATTTACCATGCGTTAACAATCAGGCACACACGTTATCTATGCTGCTATGTTTACTTATTGTTAATCACTCATTTTGATATAATTGGAAGTGAGCCAGTATACAGTTTGAGATGTCAGTTTATTTCACATCCATGTATGAAGTCCTATGCACTGTTATTTCTTATGTGCCATTGTATACTAGCAATTTGTGTTAAATTCCTTATTCTGTATACTTAAATTCATACGTTTATTGTATCATATTTTCTTTTCAGTTTTACCCTACTTCCAGTCATCCATTAAACAAAGTGAACTGGGTATCTGCTTCAGTGTGGTGATTGGCAGAGGAGTTATCTGTCTGTCAACATATGCAAGGTGCATTGGGGTATCAGAACAGTAAAACAACGACTTCCTTGCGGACAGATATACAGCAGTGCAGGTCAGAGTGCCTCTTCTGGTGTGAATCAGACAAAGAAACAAACGAATCAAAGACTTGAACATAGGCTTCCTCTGCATTATGGAAGACTCAAAGCTACCAACCCTTAGCAGCCTAGTGACTTGGTCTAATCAGTCAACATCCTCTAAACACTCAAAGGCCTCAAGTGTTAGCCCTGCTGTTGCTATAGCCCTTGCTGAAGCTGAAGAAGCCAAAGCTAAAGTTAAATATGCAGAGAAAGAAATGCAGATAAAGATGCAAAGGGCACGTTTGGATGCAGAGAGGGCATGTTTAGAAGCACAATTAGCAGTGTTGGATGTCGAAGGTAGCTTCCAAAGCCGAAGCTCTATCAACAGCTTTAAGTAGTGACAAAGCATCAAGCTGTAAATCTGGCAGTCAACACAGATCTGATTCTCATGCCAGTATTAAAAGAACTAAAGAGTATGTACAAGATCAAGCAAAACTGTAAGCTAACGGACAGCTTCATCCCTCTGCCGTTGAAGAAGATTTGGGGCCGCCCCCACCTCCACCGGCCAAACTGTTCCAAGAGAGTATGTCACAACTGCCGCTATATGAGATTGGAGCTCTTGATAGAGGCAAAGACTTTAAACATTACGAATTCTCAAATAATATTGTTGACCCTGAAACGCATATCCCAGGTGAGCAATCAGAGGAGGCTCTCAGACAAGCCCCCTACCCAGCTGGATATGAATCAAAGCCATCACAGAGAGTAAAGCTTTCTCCCTCCATCAGTAACAGACAGAATCCTTACTTCACTTGTGTAAGACCACCTGACGATCTCAGCCACTTACCAACGCATGCTTACCAGCACTCCGACATGCAACCAGCAGAAACAGCCATAAATATTCACAGCTATCCGCAGGTCAAACCATGTGCTCCAACTCCACATCTTCATGTTCCACTTGGCAACAGCACTCCTAGGGCAAACAGTGGTGAGAATCAAGATGTATCTAACCTCATCAGATTCATGGTGAGACGAGAAATTGTTTCTACAGGTCTTTTACAATTCGACGACTGCCCTGAGAATTACCGAGCATGGAAAGCATCATTCTTCACTGCTACTAAGGATCTCAATCTTACAGCTAAGGAGGAGATGGACCTCTTGGTCCAGTGGTTAGGAGCAGATTCTAGAGAACAAGCAAAACGCATCAGAGCGGTGCATGTGGAGAACCCTGGCAGAGGCCGTGTGAAGATTTGGGAACGGTTAGACGATTCCTTTGGTGCACCCGAAGTCGTTGAAAGCTCACTACTCAGAAGACTAGAGACTTTCCCAAAGATTTCAAATAAAGACTGGAAGAAACTCAGAGAATTAGGGGACCTACTCATGGAGCTTCTCGTAGCAAAATCTGAAGGAGTGCTTCTGGGTCTCGCTTGCTTGGACACTGCACGTGGTATAGCCAGCATAGTGCAAAAGCTACCTTTCAGCTTACAAGATAAGTGGATGACTCTGGGTTATACGTTCAAACAACAACGCAGAGTCCCCTTTCCTCCCTTTTCTGTACTTGTTGACTTTGTGGTTGAACAAGCCAGAATGCGGAATGATCCTAGCTTTGCCCTTCCCCTTCAAACTGAGCATTCAAAGCCAGAACATTTCCGGAACATAACAGAGCATCCATTTCAGTTCACAAAACAGAGATATTCTCCACTTCCCCTGTATAAGTATGCATCAGTAGCCACGAGTCGCATTGGTGTGACGTCAACTCCCCTCTTCGATTGATTGGCTAGAGGAGTAGCTGTCAATCTAGAACTAGTGGACCAATGGTGACACTTAAGCCCGCCCGACTTTACATGAAACTCGAACTGCAACATTTGGGAAAGCAAGCACAGAACATAGAAAGAAGAGCGAAGAGAAAAACAGCACAAGTGTACAAAAGAGCAAAATATGAGCAGAAAATGCAAGAGAGCACAAAGTACAGAGTAATAAAACCAAGGAAAACATACTTTTTACGAAAGCATGACCATGAGTTTAAGTTTTGTGCAAAATAACTTTTAATGCGTTTAAAGTTTTTATTCATGCTTGTTATTTCTTGATTCACGCTTATTATATTTTGATCCGTGACCACGTTGTTTGCTATTCTAATCATTTTGGATTATTTTTTCAGTTTGTGCAATATATTTTTACATGCGTTTTTAAAGGTCCTGTTCTTCGTGATCTCATTTTTCAAACTTTAGTTAGTGTGTAATGTTGCTGTTAGAGCATAAATAATACCTGTAAAATTATAAAGCTCAAAGTTCAATGCCAAGCTAGATATTTTATTTAACAGAAGTCCCCTTTCAAAGCCTACAGCGAACGGCTGGTTTGGACTACATCCCTCTACTTGCTGCTTTAATGACGTCACTAGAACAGTTTTTTGACTAACCTCCGCCCACAGGAATACACAAAAAAAGATGTTTTCAACCTCCGTTGGCATTTTGTCACAGTTACCACATGTACACCTATAAAACATATATTACTAATCAAAACTCGTGCTCTCGTGTAACTAAGGTAGGAATAAACAATGCACTTATTTTAAAAATTCAACAACACCATCGTTAATTCGACAGACGGACAAAACCATACACCACAAGCTTTTATAACAGTTTGTTATTTAACAATACAATTTAACCAATTCAAGGTAACAGCCAAACGTAAAAGTATGACAACTACTAAATAAATAGCTTACCATTGTGAAACATCCTGCAAAAGTCGTGCTTGAACAGGTTCTAATCGATCCTCTTCATCTATGTTCTCCGGGTCTGATTCCGGCTCAAATTGATAAGGTAATATTAAAGACATGTTTATAATCACACTGAGTGCATGCATCTCCACGTTATGGTAAGAGGCGTGACCTTTCCGGGCAACGTGCGCTAAGCTGCTGTCGAATCACAACACAGGAACCGCTGGCACAATCATAACTCGTTACGTATTTCTGAAGGAGGGACTTCATAGAACAAGGAAGTCATCAGCCTGTTTTTAGGACAGTGAAAACAGCGGTATACAGATAAGTAAATTGTGTGAAAAATACTGTGTTTTTTTACACGCGAAACATGAACATGTTATATTGCACACTGTAAACACAATCAAAGCTTCAAAAACACAGGAAAAACGGGACCTTTACATTTTTGATTCACGTATTTGAATTTGCCTCTGTTTGGAGTTTATCACCCAAAGAAGCCGGAAGAGATCAGAGTGGTCTTCGATTCAAGCTGTCAGTATGATGGTGTCTCGCTAAATGACATACTTTTGAAAGGCCCAGATCTCAACAACAGACTCCTGGGTGTGGTCTTGCGCTTTAGAAAGGAAGCAGTAGCTATCACTACGGATATACAAAAGATGTTTCATTGTTTCCTCGTCAAGCCAGCAGATAGGAACTTTCTCAGGTTCTTCTGGCATGAAGATAATGACCCAGAGAAGACCATCATCGAGTACAAGATGAAGGTTCACATCTTCGGTAACAGTCCTTCTCCTGCCGTAGCGATTTATGGCCTCAGGCAAGCAGCAAAAGAGGTTGAGGCAGAGTTCGGAGCAGACGTTGTAAAGTTTGTAGAAAGGGATTTCTACGTGGATGATGGCTTAAAGTCATTACCGTCTGGGGCAGCTGCTATTGATCTCCTCAAGAGGACCCAAACAGCCTTGGCACGTTCCAATTTGAAGCTGCATAAAATTGCTTCTAACAGCAAGGAGGTCATGGACGCATTTCCTTTAGATGATCGGGCCAGTAATCTAAGAGACCTGGACCTTGGCAAGGTTGCAGTGCCTGTACAGCGTACCCTTGGAGTTAGTTGGAATCTCATAACCGACACATTCATGTTTCAGTTGTCAAGTGACACGAAACCATTTACACGATGTGGAGTTCTTTCTACTGTGAATGGTTTATACGACCCCTTTGGGTTCGCAGCTCCAGTCGTCATCCGGAATAAAGCTCTGATAAGAGAACTCACCTCTGCCTCTCGAAAGGTTGGGACCTTGGCAACAATGGAAGGACTCCCTTCAAGAGTTTCGACATCTCCAGGTCTCTAGGCATTATACCAAAGACAACCTTTCAGAAGCTTTTCAAAGAGAGCTTTGCATCTTTGCCGATGCCTCTGTTTTAGCTATAGCCACTGTAGCTTATCTCAGAAGTTTGAGTCGTGATGGAAGCTACAAGACAAGCTTCGTCTTGGGGAAAGCCAAACTAGCCCCCCGTCCAGAGCAGACCATCCCACGCCTAGAGCTCTGTAGTGCGGTGTTGGCAGTGCAGATGGCTGATCTTATAATGTCTGAGATAGATATTGAGTTTGACAGTGTTAACTTCTTTTCAGACAGCAAAGTTGTCCTCGGTTACATCTATAATGAGAAACGCAGATTCCACGTTTTTGTGAATAACCGAGTTCTAAGAATAAGAAGCAGCACACGCCCACAGCAATGGCATTATGTGCCAAGCGACCAGAATCCGGCAGACCATGCCACAAGATCCGCACCTGCATCCTGTCTGAAAGATACAACATGGCTTACCGGTCCTCCATTCTTGTCCTGCCCGAACCAGACAGACCTCACTTCAGGCTCGTTTGACCTTGTTGATCCTACGGCAGATGTCGAAGTCCGTCCTGAGGTAGCAACATTCATTTCTATAATGAAGCACAGTCAGCTGGGCTCAGAACGTTTCAAACGTTTCTCCAACTGGAAGATACTTCTCCGGGGCATTGCATGTCTAATACATATCATACAGACTTACAAAAGAGAGCCGGACAAAGATGCAGGTAATTGTGAAGGATGGCATCACTGTTCTAACCCATATAGTGTGAGTGAATTGAGTCAAGCCAAAAGTGCCATCATTCGCACTGTGCAACAAGAAGCTTTCGCCGAGGAGTTTCGATGTATTGAGGGTAACAGGAACATCTCGAAGAACAGTCCTCTCTTTACTCTGAATCCACTCAGATGAGAATGGAGTTATGAGAGTTGGGGGTCGTGTGTCTCATGCGAACATTGGATTCGATGAGAGCAATCCCATCATTATTCCACGACGACATCACATTGCAACCTTGATAGTTAGACATTATCACGAGCAATCTCAACATCAAGGGAGACATTTCACTGAAGGCGCCATTCGTATGGCAGGCTTTTGGATTGTGGGAGCAAAAAGATGCATATGTTCCCTTATCTTCGCATGTGTGATTTGTCGAAGGTTGCGTGGATGAAGTGAAGTACAGAGGATGGCCAATCTACCCATAGAAAGGGTCAACACCGAGCCTCCCTTTACATACGTAGGGACTGATGTATTTGGTCCTTGGTCCATTTCTGCTCATCGTACTAGAGGTGGACTTGTAAACGACAAGAGATTGGCAGTGTTGTTCACCTGTTTGACCATCAGAGCTGTCCATACTGAGGTAATAGAGACTATGGAAACATCTTGTTTCACAAACGCCTTGAGACGCTTCATTGCCATTCGTGGTCCAGTGAAGCAGATACACTCAGATCGGGGAACGAATTTTGTGGGAGCGTGCAGAGAACTGAACATCCCCTCCAACTTGGATGAAGGTAAAGTGAAGAGGTTTCTTGCAGAACAAGGATGTTCTTGGATCTTCAACCCTCCACACGCTTCCCACATGGGTGGAGTGTGGGAACGGATGATTGAAATAACTCGGAAGATCTTGGACTCAATGATGTTTCAGCTTGGACCATCCAGAATCACTCATGAGGTTCTCACAACGTTCATGGCAGAGGTGACGGCTATAATAAATTCCAGACCATTGGTGCCAGTCTCTATGGACCCCGAGGATCCCTTCATACTTACTCCTTCGACCTTGCTCACTCACAAGTATGGTCCTTGTCCTATTCCACCTGGTGATTTTGATTGCGCCGACCTCTACAGAAAACAGTGGAACAGGTCCAAAGTCTAGCATCTACCTTTTGGGACAGGTGGCAAAAGCATTATCTCTCCACACTACAACCAAGAAAGAAGTGGCAATCAAAAAGGCAAGACGTCACAGAGGGCAGTATAGTTCTCATGAAAGATAATCAGTCCAAACGTAACAGGTGGCCACTGGGGCGTATCACTAAAGTGTTCCCAAGCAAAGATGAAAGAGTGCGAAAGGTGGAGATCAAGGTTGTGGACAAGGAAGGGTCAAAATTGTTCATCAGACCTACAGTATTGCTGAAATAGTGATGCTCATTTCCCTCAGGCTAATTCAGAGACTGATTTATTTCTTCCATTGTTATTAATAGTAGGTTTGGTATCTTGTGATACCAGACGGGGAGTGTGTTGTCTTTATGTGATGTTAGGTTAGATATGTGCTGGCTCCTTTAAGAGCAGCGACTTGATGACATCATCAATGTTAGACCAGCTTCAGTCTGCCGCATGGAAGATAGCTGTCCTTTAGTGTGCTTTCATCATGAGCAATCTGCTACATTTCTTGTCTTTTGGGAGTTATCGTTGGTATGTACATTTATGTTAAGAAATGATTCAACTATGTTTGATTGTATTTTATGTTTAGAGTAAAATTTCATTTGGATCCTTATACATATGCGTACTGTGCATTTACCATGCGTTAACAATCAGGCACACACGTTATCTATGCTGCTATGTTTACTTATTGTTAATCACTCATTTTGATATAATTGGAAGTGAGCCAGTATACAGTTTGAGATGTCAGTTTATTTCACATCCATGTATGAAGTCCTATGCACTGTTATTTCATATGTGCCATTGTATACTAGCAATTTGTGTTAAATTCCTTATTCTGTATACTTAAATTCATATGTTTATTGTATAATATTTTCTTTCAGTTTTACCCTACTTCCAGTCATCCATTAAACGAAGTGAACTGGGTATCTCCTTCAGTGTGGTGATTGGCAGAGTAGTTATCTGTCTGTCAACATAATTATGCAAGGTGCATTGGGGTGGCAGAACACATTTTTATTCATTGCAATTAACATGCAGTTATGTAGTAATGTAAAACATTACATGCAGTTCACAGTTAAGCCTTTTTTTAAAATATATTATTCTGTAACAAACACTCTTTGTAAAATATATGCTAAAGTGTATGTTTTTCACAAGGGCTGGTTTGTGATGTTTACATGCTGTCTGATTTGAAGCTGTATTTGGTAGTGGATCTGTTCATTATGTATATGTATATGTTTTTTTTTTTTTTTTTGCCAATGTCTGTCAGAAGTTCATTTGCAAACAGGAGGCATTTGACTTTCTCTTTCATTTCAGCTTTAATGTGTGCCCCTTCACAGGGAAATTAACCCCTCTTCATTTCACATCACTGTCAAGAGCGGGTCGCTACGGAAACGGTTACTGTGGCAACAAAGGGAGGCGGTGACCGGAGACCCTCCTCCTCTGAGCTCTCCATGAGGGGCTCATTACAAAAATGGGCTCAGCCATGTTGAATTAGCACTAATTAGGATAATTACGCTAGTCTCGCTCTACTGGGGAAAATGGCTTCCGTTGAAAGTGGATGAATAAATTAGACCGAAAGCCACGTCGCTGCGGCATTTCACAATCACAAGGCATTGTGGGTGACGCAGTCAGCACCTGACTGATAAACCAGTTGTTTGCATTTACGCCAAACGAACGTTACAAATCACGGCTCTTTTAAAGCGTTTTACTGCAATGATGAACTCCTGTGACAGTTCCAGTAAACAAATCCAACCCAGTAATATTCCTGCGGCCGCGCAACCAGAGGACGCTGGAGGAGCTCCAGAGATGCTCTCAGAGCTTTGGCAGACCAACACATTTAGCTGGGAGCTGGATTTGTCCAAATGTTTTCTGGGCTCTGGAACAAACATGCTGCTCGTGTGTGTGTGTGTGTGTGTGTGTGTGTGTGTGTTCCATAATAAGCTTTACAATCATTTTGTTCTTAATGCCATAATGCAGAAAATAATTTGTAGAAGGCAATATGGGTGGAAATCACCTGAGACTCCACGATACAATATTAACACAGGTCTTAAGCCACCGTATTGTGATTTTAAACATTTTGCGATATGCTGAGTATTGCAATAAAATATTTTGTAATGTATTACCTTTTTTCAACTGCAAATGTCCATGTGTTTTTATCTAAAAAGATAAAGTTCTCAGTCTGTTCATCTGACATCTTCCTGTCCATCTCCTCTATCTCTTCCTTATTCAAAAGTATGCTATGGGAATATTTTACTAATGTTATAAAAACATTGTTTAAATGCTCTCTGAATGTTTAGTTTTTTAAATGTTTTAAAAGAGGTTTTTTTTTTCTTTTTCATATGCAAATGTTAACAGAGCATTGCATGTTATCATTTTGCAAACATGGGAATGTTTCAGAGAACATATACAAGTAGCATATGTAAAAAAATAATTACAAATAACATTAGATGAACGTCCATCTAAAACATTTCAAGAAAAAAAGTGGGTAACACTTTATTTTACAGTGTCCTTGTTACATATGTTACATGTACTGTACTTATCACAGTAGTGAGAGTAAATTATGCATAATTACATGCAACTAAACCTCAACCAAATCATAATCCTACCCTAACCCTATAGTAAGTACATGTTGTTAATTAATATTAATCAGTACTTAAATGTATAATTACACTGTAACAATGACACCTTCAAAAAAATGTAACCAAAAAGTGTTCCATGGACAATGTATAAATAATATTTCGAGGACATTATTAAATGCCAGATAACTTTGCAAAACTATTCTGTTCATGATACTGTGTAAGACTGGAAAAACTGGAAGAAATGGAAGAGAGGGCAACTCTCTGAGAAAACAATCATCCTAATTTACATATATTTCCTTCTTTCCCCATTCCTTCTCATTCTCATGCTGAGATCACCAAAATTCACCCATAAATCTATATATATACAGGTGCTGGTCATATAATTAGAATATCATCAAAAAGTTGATTTATTTCAGTAATTCCGTTAAAAAAGTGAAACTTGTATATTATATAGACTCATTACATGCAAAGTGAGATATCTCAAGCCTTTATTTGTTATAATTTTGATGATTATGGCTTACAGCTTGTGAAAACCACAAAATCAAAATCTCAGAAAATTTGAATATTACATGAAATCACACAGTAATTACACAGTAATCCCATGGTCATTGAACCAGGTTTTGGTTCTTTTGGCAGTGTGGGCAGGTGCAAATCCTGCTGGAAAATGAAGGAAGCATGAAGTGCTCTGAAAATGTCCTGGTAGACGGCTGCGTTGACTCTTGATTTAATAAAGCACAGTGGACCAAAGTCCTCTTTTCTGATGAGAGCAAATTTTGCATCTCATTTGGAAACCAAGGTCCCAGAGTCTGGAGGAAGAATGGAGAGGCACACAATCCAAGATGCTTGAAGTCCAGTGTGAAGTTTCCACAGTCTGTGTTGGTTTGGGGAGCCATGTCATCGGCTGGTGTTGGTCCACTGTGCTGTCCACTCAACGCAGCCGTCTACCAGGACACTTTCAGAGCACTTCATGCTTCCTACAGCAGACAAGCTTTATGGAGATTTGCACCTGCCCACACTGCCAAAATAACCAAAACCTGGTTCAATGACCATGGGATTACTGTGTAATTACTGTGTGATTTCATGTAATATTCTAATTTTCTGAGATTTTGACTTTGTGGTTTTCACAAGCTGTAAGCTATAATCATCAAAATTATAACAAATAAAGGCTTGAGATATCTCACTTTGCATGTAATGAGTCTATATAATATACAAGTTTCACTTTTTTAATGGAATTACTGAAATAAATCAACTTTTTGATGATATTCTAATTATATGACCAGCACCTGTATATCCTCTGTATATGGTTTAATGTGAATAATTATCATACAGTATTATACATGTGTGGTGTAATTTGAAATGTCTCAGTGCGACTGGTACAAATGTCTCATTCCCAGAGAAGTAAACCAAAAGGTAATAAAGTTATTATATAACTTGCACACAGAGGAGGGTGTGTCTTCCAAGCAAATGGCATTCTGCTCCCAAAAGGTGTAAACTCTGAATGCAAATTCCCATTGTTAGCAAATGTTTCCATGTGAAAGAAGTTTCTGTCTATATAAAGAAATGCAACAAGAGGCTCAGGGCGATTTGTAACTCAAATTAGCCTGTGATATCCAAGACACTCCGCATCATGTATTTTATAATGTCAGGTCCGCATCTACTCTCTTTATTACAGAGCATTTGATAGTTTGTATTTATTATCTTTGAACTGATTATGAAATTGGCATGATACATTTACCTGACATAATAAATTGTTACATTTGATTTTATTCCGACTGACTCTGAAATTGTCTTCCCAAGTACTAAACGGATTCGTATGTTACCGTAGCCTGGAAATCCAGACCTAAATCTGAAAGATTAATGGTCTGGCATCGACTAATGAAAATCGGCCAGCTCGAGGGGCGGCACCAAGCATGCATTTGAAAATCTCACTGCACGCAACTGGATAACACTACGACCAATCACAACAAGCCCCATACGCTTAGCTACCAATGGAGCTAACTGGTAGATTAGACTCTTGCCGTATCCGGTCGGCAAAACAGCAAAAACGCCCTTCTTGCAAAGGAACGATTTGAGTCTTCTGTCTTCTGTTCCTCTTTTAGATAAAAAGCCAAGTCTAACTCGTTCATTGTAGCGCCCAAAGCCGTTTCAAACAACTGGTGTTCATCCATAGCTATCTTACAATGTTTACTAATGACTTCAACGTCACAGCGCTGTTGTCATCTGTTTAGCTCGCCTCTGGCCCGCCTATATCAGATAACCCGATGTGATTGGTGCAGCTCGGATACAAAGGCATATTCAATGAGCATCATTACTCAACGCCAGAGTAAACTCGCTGAGCAAATTCAACTTGTGCTCTCGCGAGAACAGGGGTCATTTCCAGGGTAATGTTACCGCAAGTTTTGCGTCAGATTAGTGACGACTAATATTTGGCACTAATTCAAGTGTACGTGTCACAAAGACAAGAAGTGAATTTCCGTTTAGAACAGCAAAAATGCTGCTTGACCAATCTAAATTTGGGTGTGTCTTACCTCTGTTTTAATTAAATGTTACTTTAGATAAGTGTACGTGGGAAACCACGGCATGGCCAATCCAAAGCTTTTATAAGAGAAGTAATGTTGGTCAACTTTTATCTGTAATAGTGGCCATATCTCTGCCTGAAGTAAACGTTACTTTAATTTCAAGTGTATGCAATCACGGGGGCTATACCAAAGTATATTTAATTGTGTAAGCGTGAATGCAAACAATCTCAGGTATATAGCCAATTACCTCAGTTTGGTGACCAAAACTGACGAGCTTGTGATCGTGAGACCCGCGTTAAGCAGAAGGTGTGAGGACCTCAGAGCGACATAGCTTCCTAATATGAATGGGTAAAATATAAGTAAAGAGTTAAAAGGAATAATCAAACATTCGCTCACATTTAATGATGCTCGGATATCATAAAAACATTTTTCATTTATGGAGTCAGATGAAATAACGAGGTAATACATATGAGAAAATGTATTTCATTTAATCTTGTTGTGTTGCGTGAAAGGAAAGACAGTAACGCGCAGAGACCTTCACCCGTTCTATCAGATACCGCCATTGGACCGATTTAGACGGCTTACAACTGGAAGAACGTTTGTTCGTAACTTTGAGAGAACCTTGCCAGAACCTTAACCAAAGTTCTGAGAATGTTCCCCTGGGACACCCCTTTTGAGTTATGAAATGTATTTATATGCTGAATCATATTTATAGTACAGTCATTTTATGTTCTTAATGCCATAATGCAGCATGTAATACAGGTATGTAGAAGATAGAACAGAAGACAGCATGGTGCACAACTACAATGATTGAATTGACATCCAAACTGACTCCCTAAATACATACAATCATACTGATATCTTGTCTTACTGCAAATGATTCATCAGTGCACATTATTTGAAATAAATAACATAGTTATTGTGCATTTTTAATGAAATGTTGCAATATTTATTATAAATTATTTCAGTCGTTTCACTCAGATAAACATCACAATAGGGAAGAGAAGATGATTTCAACTTCTGTTTCATGCTGACTATAATGCAGCATGAACTGTAACATGCAGTGACAGTAGCAGCAAATTGTGTGTGTGGATTAGGATTTACCTATGTTGGCCAAATGCTTTCTTCACAATAATAGGAAAACTGGAAATTAACTAGCAGCCAACATTCATATGAGGAAATAATAATAATAAACATACTAAATGTCGTCCTAATGAAAATTTTAAAAAGTGCAGAAATGCAGTGTGTGTGTGTGAGAGAGAGTTTAGAGCTTAGAAAATAACATTAGCTCAAGATAAAACAATAGTAGTCAATGTAAAGCCCCACCATAATTGAAAAACAAACATGTTTGTGTGTGCGTGTGTGTGTGTGTCTGTGTGTCTGTAAGTGTGTGTGTGTTTTTTTTTTTCTGCCTCAGTGGTTTCAGAGATCTTCAGCCAGCGGGAAAGAGAAACATGCAGTTTAAGAGAAAAAGAAAATTGACCAAACAGAAATCTAAACTGACCAGTTGTAAATTGAGGGATATCAGGAGATTGCTCTTGTGCAAACCAGATATTAACAGTGATAATGATGTTTGAATAAGCAGATTGGATGAGCAGCAAAGGTAAATGTCTTTAAGAACACACACACACACACACACACACACACACACACACACACACACACACACACACACACACACACACACACACACACACACATTAAGAGGCAGTTTGAGGATGTCTCTGCCTCGGGTATCAGGGCATCAGATGCAGGAAAAGAGAAAAATTAGAGAATTATTTAATGTGGAGTAAAATACAGCTGAGAGAGAACAGCTTCATCTTAATCAAGCCATGCTAATTATCTACAAATTATTATTGAACAGTAATGTGATTATGCTAACAGAAACTCTGAAGGGTCCGGTTTCCATGTGACATTAGTCATTAACCCCCTGAGGTCGACGGTATCGCCAGCGATACCAGCTCGCTTTTTTTTTATATCAGTGTAAAAGAAACTCATAAATACTCTGTTGACTTTGATTTTCCATAGGAGTTTCATACATCAATCGATTCTGTTAAATGTGTATTATTTTTGTCTATACTCACAATAAAAACAAAGTGTTGTGCTTTTTGCCAAATAAAGACAAATAAACACGAAGTGAGTTCTGCCTTCTCTCTGCCAGTAAAGCCCATTCTGAAACGCGTCCGAAAATGAACTGTAGCTCAGCGAATAGTCAGTCAAACAGGCATACAGACACACAGGCATGAAGCTTGAATTCATTTCTTTTAAATGAAGTAATTTATATAAAAAACAAATATTCTCATCTTGTGAAATCTGTATTAAAAGAGAGCGATTCCAGTCGACCTAATTACAGCTGATTCAGATGTAATGTGACTCCGCCCACGGAGAGCGTGCACTATTCAAACGCAAATAGCTGAGGCAATCCGCGCAATCCTGTGAACGCCCCCATCAGCTCGAGAAAACACACAAGTTTATTCAGATCATTACTTGTTTACACCGTCTTGCAGCGCTGTGAGGAATAATAATAATGGAAAATGTCCCTCAGAAGTGCGGGTATATCGAGGAGCGAGCTGAGGAATACTAGTAAGTTTTTTTTCCTTATCACGTGAATTTCTTCACGTGGGTTTCTGTTTATGAATGAATGAACGGCAGAGATGCACGCTGTTTACCACAGCTGGCAAAGACAGTTTAAATTTAAATCGCGTGTGTGAATGAATGATGATGTTTTAGCAAACTGTATTGCTATACTGAGATGAGTAAAAATCGACTGAAATATGTTGAAATAAAATGTAGGCTATTTGTATAAGCAACGTATTAAACTGCAAATTAACAATATGCCCTAATATTTCATAAAAAAACAACGTTACAGTCAGGCGAAATATGAAAGTTTATAAAGTTTAAGAAATATACAGTTTTTACTGTAGAATATACTGCCTCGTCAAATAAGCTTTTGTTTAGCAATTTCTATATATAAAATACTATTGTCGTCAAAAATAAAGTCATCAACTAAGATGTTAGCTGTTCCAATGTTGGCTTTATTCAAACTAATGAATACATAGATAAAATGTAGGCCTATAATCTTTTTTTTTTACAAAGAAAGAGTACACTTGAAATATTGTTGTAATTATTGTTGTAATTGTAACCTTTTTAATAAAATAGCAAAACATATTTACAAGATAGATGTAAGCAAAATCTTAAATGGTCAATATAAGTCTTCTTCTAAATATATATTTTGTCCTTGCATTGTGGCTCAGTCAGTATCCCACTGAATGAATGGCTCATTATGCAGAGTCATTATGCAGAGAGGGTGGGACATTGTATTCTAAGGTGTAAACCACTCCTCTTTCACGCCCCCCTCGCATATTGGCTTTCCAAGCAAAACCTGTTTTACATCAATTTAAATCAATGTATGGTTTTATGTGAACGATAAAGCAAGACTATTTTCACATAATTTTGAAGAAAAAACTATAGGCAATGACATCCATTAGTCAAAAGTCTTATTGCCACATATTTAGTATGTGTTTTGTGGCCTTATTTCAAAAACTTAAATTTTTTGTTTTTTCGATAACCACGCATAAACATTATTCTCTCAAAAATGAAAACATGTACATACATGTGGCTCACATATTATTGTAGTCCTGTTTGTGCTATATAGAGTGAATTTACACCTTTGCCATTAATATGTTTATAAGCAACTGAAAAAAGCACAAATGTCAGAGCATGTCAGAACACCCCCAGGGCCCAGAAAACCGCTCAGACTCCAGAGGGTTAAGTTCACGCCAGCTAGTAATTTTTTTTTTGTGTGTGTGTGGAATATAATGTAAAAAAAAAATATATAATGATCCTGTTCAGAAGTTTACATAAGCTTGATTCCAGTGTTGTATAGTAACAAAGTATAAATTCTTAATTACTGTGCTTAAGTAGGGTTTTGTATATTTGTACTTTACTCGAATATAAGTATTTTTGTTGACTGCAACTTTTATTTACTACATATTAAAGAGAAAATGTATACTTTGACTCTGATACATTTGTGAAGATCTGTGTGACAAGGTAGAGCCCTGCACGGGCCTCAAATCTAGGCCCGAGCCCGGCCCTGGCCCGAGACGCTCAGGCCCTAGCCCGACCCGTGTCCGACAGCTCATCAGAATTATCAGCCCGAGTCCGACCCGAGCCCGTTTTTTTTTTTTTTTTTTTTTTCTTCACAGCGGCAGACTGCCATTAAAATATGTCCGTTTTGTTAGTTATGTTTCTTTTCTTTTCATTTCTTTATTAAGCTAATTTAGACAAATGTTGGGAGTATTTAAAAAAAAATGACGACCAAGCAGCCGAGCCAACAGCGAGTAAAACATGTTGGATCAATTTAGCCTCTCAAATCAACGCTAATACTTTACTTAGCTACAATAAAATCCATAGATGTAAAACACTTCAAGCATATCACACAGACAGTTAGTTTAATGTTTATTTATTAAACCACAGTGAGTAATTTTTTTTTGAAATACTGAGGCAGGCTCAGGCTGCTCGCAACAGCGCTCGCAAACGAAATGAGCAATAGTCAATCTAAACAAATTAAATAAAATAAATAAAAAACAAACTTGCAGGTTATCTTACCTCAAAAATGCACCACAGAACATGACCATTCTTTTTTCCAGTAGTTTCCAACAGTTAAACGAAAATAAAGTCCAATCAAACGAAAAGTTAGAATAGTCTCTTACAGAGCATCGTGGAGAAAAAGAATAGCATCCACAGTGGAAGATTTTAACCCAGTCCTCTCTTCTATCACTCGCGATTTTTCTCTTTATATTCTCCATTATTTGCACATGAGGTGAATCTTTGGTTGCGCTGACGGGAAACCACTTGTGTGTGCGCGTGCGTGCGTGCGACTGTCATGTCAATCATATGTCAGTGTAAATAATTATAAGATTATTAAAGTTATGAGGTTATTAAATGTCTTTCTATGTTTGTTTTTCTATCGTCGACGTCAATTTCTCATATTTTTTTTATTAATGTCTAAAAATATAAAAAGAAGGATAACTCAAAAAAGGCCCGAGGCCCGGCCCGCATGTGAACTATGACGTGAAAATTGGCCCGAAGCCCGGCCCTAGGGGCGTAAAAAAGTCGGGGCCCGTCGGGCTCGGGCTGAAATGCAGGGCTCTATGACAAGGTATGTGACCGAACTCTCCAGACAGTAGTGATGAAAAAGATGAAAAGCTTGTTCTTCTATGTAAACATGCGTAGACGGTAAGATGAATGTTCATTCACTGCAGTTTTTAGGTTTTTTTTGCATTTGTAGGAGGACACTCTAATCTGAATCATTCAGTTCTTGAGTTAAAGGGACAGTTTACCGCCAAATTCTGTAATTTACTTACCCTCATGTTATATATATATATATTTGTATATGTATATATATATATATATATATATATATATATATATATATATATATATATATATATATATTTGTGTGTATATATATATATATATATATATATATATATATATATATATATTTGTATATGTATAGATTTGTATATGTATAAATATATATAGTTTTTTTGGTCAATACAATAAAAGTCAATGGGATTCATGGTTGTTTTGGACCCCTTTCACTTTCATTGTATGGAAATATCTTTTTTGTTTTGTTCAAAATATCTTATTTCATGTTCTGCAGAAGAAGAAAGTAATACAGGTTTGGAACAATAAATGGGGGTCAATAAATGGGGGTCAATAAATGATCAAATTTAATTTGTGTGTGTGTGTACGATCCCTTTAATAATTCAATATCAGTACAATATCAATACCTTTTAAAATACGCAATAACTTTTAATATCAGTTGCTTTAATACTTTTACTTAAGTATTTTTCTCATGACTAACTTTTACTCAGGTCAATTTCCATAATGGCATCTGTACTTTTACTTGAGTATGATGATTGGATACTTTACACAACACTGCTTGATTCTTACGCTTGATTCTTAATACTGTGTGCCGTTACCAGGATGATCCATAACTGATTTTTTTTTTTTTTTTTTTTTTGTGATGGTTGTTTATTAGTTTATTATTTTTCAGGGGCCCGTTCTTCGTACGTCGCTAACTCAGTTAGCTGGATTTGATTGTTGACGATTTGGCATGATCTTGGATTGTTTGGTTCTTCGAAGCTCATCCTGGACTTGTTGTCATAGCAACAGGTGCGCAAGCTTAAACCTGCTCGGGAGCAGGCTTATTTCATGTAAACAGGATTAGACTGCGGCTTCATAAGCGGAGCTGATACGGGAAGTCCAACGCAGCGCGATAGTGCACTTTCTGAGATATATATTTTTTCTCGTGACTCAAGATTGTCGTTTACATTATTCATTTGTTGGAAACGCACATTTATTTTCGACTTGTCGGAGTCGGGCTTTAACTACAGCACAAACTGTTTGCATTGCCCTAAGATTATTTGCGAGTGGCTCTTTCCTTTACACTATTGGAGATGCGGAGAACTTGATGGAAAGTGCTGTCTGTCGTGTCATTTGGAGTTTACCTGGCGCTTTTAGGTTTAAAAAACAGTTTTAGGTTTTTTTGTGGCATTTCCAAGCCACTTAAGACCCAATGTTGTAAAGCAGTTTTTTTTTAGGCTATCATAATTTTTTATGAAGATCATGCAATCATGACCATGCCGATTACAGTATATGTCACTCAGGCTTCACTAACGTGATTGGTACCATAGACTATAGGCCATAGACTGCCATAAGGCCTCAATGAAGGGGATTATGTGAACAGAAAGGGGGTTCACAATGTAAATGTGCAGCCCAGTTATTCTTGATTTTTAATATTCCAGATTAGTAATATTATATCAAATAAAATAAGGCAGTTAACTAAAATCTTCCATATCACAAAAGTGAAAGCAAAATGGCCAGGATCTGTGCATGACTTAAGCATTTTCAGAGATTCACATTTATGCACATTATTTGAAAGTGGTAAGGAAAGTTCCACAATTAAATATCAAGCTCACTGTATTACATACACTTATGCTGATCCTAACAGAACTGCATTTTTTCATAGATGATTATGACATGTTCCTGCCTGCAGACAGGTGTTTTATGACCCCATTCCCTGACCCAAACCAGTTACAATGCAGCTCTAGCCAGGACAAGGGCACACAATGAAATAAACATTGGCTAACTAAAGGGAAGATTTCAGTGTCTGAAATGTCTGAGGGTTGCACACCTGACAGGGCCTGTGACATTGTTGCATGTGCCATATTACACAACATTGCCAAAAAAAAAAAAAAAAAAAAAAGACAAATATGCTTAGTTCCTTGAGTTTTATTTCAGTTGTTCTTTGTAAAGAAAAGCCAGTGGTCAAGTGCCTGCAACAAGAGATATTAGACACATGCCTCATGCAACAAATAAAAAGGAAGCTATGTCTCCTCTGTCTGTGCAGACTCTTCTGTAGGCCTTTCTGTAGATGTGGAATCCTGCAACTTATATTGCAGCCATAAAACATACAAGTATAAATTAAGTAAAGTTATTTATGCACTTGCAGGTAGGCTAGTTCCTCCATATGACAGTTATCTGAGAGGGTTTATTCACTGTCCAGTGCAATGGAAACAAATGGACATTACAAAGTCTTATACTTTCTTTCCTTTGGAAAGTTAGAAAATGTCCACTTACTGCATATATTTCAGCCACCACTTTCTTGGGAACAGATACAAGTGTTGGTGTATTATGTAAATGTGCACAAAAGAGGAAAACACAATGTCATTACAATGAACTACACTCGGGAAAAAAGAGATCAATAACTCATGGCAAAATATTTTTACATTAACATACGTTTATCAGTTTTCACTTTCACAAGTCAAAGCAATTCATCATTACTCAAGATTTAACAGTTGAAATGACTATACGGCCTTAATTTAATGCAGCAAAAATTATTTTACAGTGTAGGCTACTAAGATCTTTTCTTTTCTTTTTTTTTTCTCAGCCTTTTTCTTGGTTGCTTTTATAATCAGACAACCATTTATTTAACAGTGCCTTTTATAAAAGAGACTACTGTATAATATAACTAAAAATTACCATTATGTAGAATATTTTTGTACTTCACTTTTATTAGTTCCCATGTTCTAGTGTGGTGACTCTGACACTACAATGAACAAAGTAATTATGCAATTATTAAAATACAAATATATAGGCTAATAAGTGTTAAAAACATCTAACATGGCCACTTCTAACGGATTTAAATTGTCTGCTACTTTTTGCCAGCCCTCTCTCCTGGCATTTGCAGACTTTGAGGTGTTCCCTGGCGTTTTGATTAAACATTAAAATTCCGAATAAACTTTGACTATTAGTTCTTGCTCTGCTGAGGAGAAAAACTGAGGCCTCTTTGGCCACGCTGAGCAGCCAATAGCAGCGTTGCTGATCAATGTTTCTACTATCGATACATATCTACTTTTAACCAGCGCATGAACGCGCAATTAGGGGTGCACGATATATCGGCCGCCGATATAATATCGGCCGATATGGTCATTTTTTTTACACATCGGTATCGTTCCGATGTCAAAATAGGGCCGATGTGAACAGGCCGATATTTGACGTGTGAAGTTGAAGATGAAGTTGACGATGCTGACTCGCGATCTTAGCAGTAGTGAACGCGCCTGAGAGAAATACACATTTCATACAGATGACATAAGCAGAGAACAGTCTGTTTTATTTCGTTTTGAATTGTTCTGTTTAAAAATAGATGTTTCAAGCTTTCTATATATGTCTCAGGTCTGTGAGGCAGGTAGGTTTCGGTTCATTTGAGACACGCTTCGGTTCATTTGAGACGTGCTTCAGTTCACGCGCCGTTGCCTCCATGTCCTGATTAAATATTTTCTAATATTTACTTCTTATTTATTTTTGATGAAACATTGATCAAAATTAAGATACAATTAATACAAAACAAAATTAAATTTAAAGACAGGCTTTATGCTTTCTGTTTGAGGTCTCTGTGAAAGTTTTAAAGCGGTCTTTTAGTGCCGCTTTCAGACGTGCGTAACAGAGACCTGTCCCGTCAGTAACATTGTTAACGCAGTCCAGTGCGACTTATGTTTTTTCCCTCTTCATGACACATTTTTGACTTGTAGATATTTGAATATATTGCTTGATATTTGATACCCGTTCGAATTTGATTTTTCTCAAAAGTGACAGCACGTGTGATTTGTGGATTACTGATAAGAAACAGGCGTTTATTTATTCATTCTCAGTGTTGAGAAACGTAGCCTTCATGTGTTACGTTATTGTGTTAATAATAACTAAAGTAGCCTACCTAATTATGTTACATATTTATTTTGTATGAAAACTAGCGCGTTCGTTACTTATGGATTAAAAAGTAGGCTACCGTTGTATCAGTGCTGCGCGAGCTCTCCCTCACAAACACGGACGCGCGCACACAGATAATTGTCAAATGAAAAATTGACGGGCTAAGTTTAAATTTTGTTCTTGCTTGGTTTTTTTTTTCTATCAAAATGTCAGAAAGCATTTTGGATTATCCATCCGTGTTTTTAAAATTCGTTAAATGACGGACGTTTTACTGTTAACACAGCCCATATGTCGGATTCGTCTTATAGCCTACTTGTTATTATTTTTAGAATAAGTGATTCGTTATGCTATTATTAGACTCCTGTCTATTCATTGTCAACTGTTTTCTATAAATATGTTTGTATTGGCTAACATTTATTCAGCTAATGCGTGTCCTGTTTAAAATGTGCAATGTTCAAAGGCAAAGACAGCACGTCACAAATAGAAGCCCTTTTCCCTGTGGTATTTAGTATCATATTTGGATATTGGAATAATAAATTAAGTAGCCTATCTTAATTGTACACAATGTTCCTGTTTTTTTTTTTTCCTGTTTTCTAAGGGTTTCTTAATTTTAGACAAGTTGACCAGGGGCCGGTTTCACAAAGATAGACTTTGACTTTGGCTTAGATATAGTAGATAGTCAGACTTCAGATAGACATAGAAATCAGACCGTTGCACAAAGCACTTAAGACTCTGACTATCTTAAGTAGGACTACACTGCAATGCATTCTGGGTAAAATAAGACACTTTTCAAAACAAAAAACATGGCGGATCGAGTAAGCGCATTCAACCGCTCGGTGCAGTTTACTCCAGCGGAAAATATGTGTTTGTTGGAGGAGTATAACAGTTACAAGGACATTTTACTTGGGAAATTTAGCTCAGAATGTAGTAACAAGAAGAAATATTTAAATTATGAGCCATTTTCCCTTTTCTTTTGGCTGTTTGTAATGTAACTGATTGTTACTGCTGGTTGCCAAGGTAACATAGAGTCTTAGACCTAAGTTAGCCTGGGGGTAAGGTGTCTAATTTTTTTGGTCTAAATTAAGTCAGTCTTTATTTTTGAGAAACAGGCTAACTTGCATTAGACTAGTCTATGAGCAAATTTTAGACTTGTCTAACACTATAGACCGGTCTAAAATAGCTTTGTGAAACCGGCCCCAGCACACATTATATGCAATGCAATATAATGCATGTGTGTCGTATGTGTGACATATTTTGCATACAGGTAAAGGTGCCCAATATCAGTCATTTCTAAAGTAAAAAAAAAAAAGTGTTTTGGAAAATAGCTCTTTATTTGATAATCATTAAAATTTGTTTTCTATACAGAGATATCGACATCGGTAAACATCGGTATCGGCCATAACAGCAATATTAATATCGGTTATCGGTATCGGCCACAATTTTCACATCTGTGCATCCCTACGCGCAATTATCTCAGATAACTCAATCCAGCTATACTAATCATATCCGGCAAGTGTGTTCGAAGAACCTAATTAGCTGGATCATGATTAGCACGATGATATCATCTTGGATGTCTCATTTGATCTCGGATGTTTTAAGCAACGTACGAAGAACGAGCCCCAGGTCCCACAAATGACTTGGTTTTCCAGCATCTTTTTGGATATTTGAACCCTTTCCAGCAGTGAGTGACAGTACAATTTTGAGATCTATCTGTTTCACACAGAGGACAACTGAGGGACTCATACACAGCATCCTCATCCTGTTCAAAAGTTTTCAGATGCAGCGTAAATTGCATCACTTTACAGCTGCCCATGGCCTCATGGGTCCATTCTCACTTTTATCCTACTACTTTTATTAACACTACAAATTCGGACAAACTACTATTGCACTGTTTTTCACCTACGTTAAAGGGAAAAACATTTAGCGCCTGGTTAAACAGGAGTATGTTTGCGAAGAAGTAGCATGTGCAAAACTAGTGCAACTGTCTACAGAAATGGAAGCATAGCAGTGTAATTACAGACATTATCATCACATGAAATAAAATAAACATTAACTGAAATAAAAATGTTCAATAAGAAGTAGCATGTGCAAAATAGCGCAACTATCAAGCAAATTCGCCTGAAGACCGTACAGTAATGAAGGTTACACACAATCTCAGTTCTTCAGCTGTTTCTGCTGTCTAGTGATGATCCATCTGTATGCCAAGATATGTGTCCAGCCCTCTGAAGAGAGAGCAGGAAGTTTACCCACAATTCCCAGATTGACAGTGACGTATCGCCCCAAACACCCGTATCGATCTGTCTCACAAACTGCAGGAGAAGCACAAGCATGTCGAGTTCAGTCCGCTTTGAGACTAATTCTTCACTTCTGAGTCTCAATGTGACATGAACCTCAGGTAAACACTTTTCCTTCACAGGAAACTGTAAATAAAGAACTGAAGTAGCCCTTTAATAGCTTTAGTAAGACGGACAAACAGCAAGACAGACAGACAGACAGAGCGAAAGCACTTCTATCAGCTTTCTTTTTTTGGCCAGTTTGGCCCGGAACGGTCGGGCCAGAATGCCACGCAACTCTTGACACCTGAAATCTGCCCATCGGTAGAGGCCATTTATCACTTTAATAAGAGGTGTCACGTTTGTGAAAGAAAGAGCAAGCCAGCCGAAAGGACTTGCAGCGTGTTTTTCTCCGACTCAGAGCTGCTATCTGCACACAATGAGCCTCTAATGGGGTTTGTGTAAAAACGTTTAGCTCTCAGCGCTGGAGGTGCCCAAAACCGTTTCACTTTGATGACAATAATTTAGGCTTCCAGACGGCTTTGATAAGAAACGGCAATATTACGCATTGGACTTTGCTGAGTTGAATTTTCCATATCCTGTAATATGTATTCATGAGCTCAAGTTTAGAAGCGAGACAAATATGAAATATGAATGCTTTTACACAGCCAGTTATGCAGTTTGGACTGTCTGAAGCACATCACTACTGATCACATGAAAGTTTGCTGAGGACAGGATCCATCCTAGTTGCGTCTTTGTTTAAAAGTCTGTATATGTCCTTTTTCAAAACTCTAAATGTGACCTGTGCTGGCAAAATGAGTCGGAATGCACACAGGCTGATTACGAGCTACGGGCAAAACAAATGAAAAAGGTACATTTTGGTTGGATTTGAGGTTTTCATTAAGCCCTGGTCTAGTGATTCCAATGCTTCAAATGGCAATTAAACATCCAAAAGTATCTGTATTTGTATGTTTTTTTACATTTTCTCTGCTCGCTTCTCGATGACTGGCGTTTCCGCTCAGCACAAGTTTGGCATAATTTTAAATCGCAGCATTCCAACTTTGTGAATATTCATAGTGAAATATCGATGGCATGAGTCTGAACCAATGAAATATGATTTTCAAGCTAATGCTGATGTAAACAAAATGATCTTACTCACGCTGACTGACAATCCGAAGCGTGCGCACAAAGGCACCTCTCAAACAGCGCGATCCCGGTATACACATAAAAACAGAATTACAGTATTTCAAAATATCTGTCTTGGTGAGTATTCACACAAACATTATCTGAACGTTTGTGAACGTTTGGTTCACTGTTGGGGAAAAACATCTGATGTGCAGCATTATATTAGATCTGTGCGGTACAGTAGGTCTGTTTCATTAATGTTAATCAAATAATTGTGGTATCATGAAAAAAAGTTGAATATATACTTTTCCTATAGATATTTGGTTTTGACTTGGTGTGTATCAAATTTGGTGTTATTACTAGGGATTACTAGGGATTTTAAGGTATGGTTGCTAGGAGATTTTGTTTTGGACCCTTCAGAAAACTTTAACTACATTTTTCTCAAAATTGACTTTGCTGACTCTATCGACCTCAAACAGATGTAGCTCATTAATCTTTTTTGTCTGATTCCAACAAATCATACATCACTTTAAAGTTTTTTTTTTAATAGAGAATGTGACAAGAACAATGACTTATTTTTGAAAATGTGCTCATTGTGACTCATTTTGCCAGCACGGGTCACAAATGTAAAATAAACCATTTAAAACTGTTTTTAAACAACGGGCCTTTAATCTTTGTTGACCTCTGGTAATGGGAATATGAGCAGCTTGACTGTAGCTCTTAGCTAGTTTAAGAAGATAAAATATAAAACCGTGTTGACTTCTTCAATAAACATAGCCTCTATGTTAAGACTTAACATGTGTTAAGAACTAGGGGTGTAAATCGGACAGTTCATCACGATACGATACGATATCGATTCTCTCAGCCAGTGATACGATATTTGCCGATACCTCAAAAAAATCTGCGATTTGATTCGATTCAGGGCTGTATTGATCGATTAATCGATATTTAGATATTATGTTCACACAACCAGTTACATTTTTATTAACTCACAAATGCAACCAAAACATATAACATGAACGTTTCATCTTGCCACTTTCTTGGTAAAGAAAACACATTTTTACTCAAATTAATCAAAATGGATTTATCATGTTTGGGAACCAAACTCTTCACATATATATATATATATATATATATATATATATATATATATATATATATTAGGGGTGTAACGGTTCACAAAATTCACGGTTCGGTTCGATACGATACACTGGTGTCACGGTTCGGTACATTTTCGATACAGCAAAAAGAAAGTAATGCCAGAGAAATGTCCTTGATTTTAATTTTTTTCATTAAAACTAACATCATAAAGTATGATCCTTTTTTACTTTGAGCAATGATGGAGCAATACTTGACTCTCCTTAGAAGCATAAAACAAATACAGCTCCTTATAAAAAAAAAAAAAATCTAATATTGTAGTAGTAATAAACAAAGGTTTATATTATTTCAGATTAACATTTGAGAAACATTTGAATTTCATTTACGTTTGTCATTTGATGTTGGGCAAGGTTGTGGTCGCGCCAGCGTCTCTTACATTATGAGCGTGCTTGCCACGCACCTACATTTGAAATAACGTAATTTTTGTCGGCAAGAAAAATGGTCCAACGAACCGTTCGGTTTGTAATGCATACCGAACCGAAAGCCTCGTACCGAATACGTGTATCGTTACACCCCTAATATATATATATATATATATATATATATATATATATATTTTTTTTTTATATATATATATATATAATTGGCTATTTAATGTTAATTTAATTAACATTAAACGTTAATTAATGCAATTGGTGCAGCGTCGTGTGCCGGCGTAAGGTGGAAGCTATAAATGGAAGCCAGCAAAATAACAGCATCAGCTTTCTGTCTTCAGCAAGCGCTCTGTTTGACTGTCAGTTTTATTTGGTGTTGTCTGTCCCTTGTATCATTATAATATATAAATGGCAAACCAGCAGTTTAGATTGTGTGTGCATCCCTGCCCTCGTTACATCACAGGTGGGGGATATCTCACCTGGCCATGTTTGAAGAGAGCGGTCAGGGTCGTGCTCCCCGCAGATCGGGTCCTGCTTCTGCTGAGGCAGAGTGACAGCTTTATTCGTGGGGTTCACAAATGGAACTAGTGGAGGGATTTGAGATGGCTTCGGTCCTTTCTCAGCCCTCACCCAGGTTCTTCTGCTCAATTTTCAGGATACGGAAGCCCGCTCTGTGGCTTCTTCCGTCCCGAGTGAGAGCTTAACCCCCTGGGGTCGGCGGTATCGCCGGCGATACCAGCTCGCTTTTTTTTATCAGTTCAAAAGAGATTAATTTTGCTCTGTTGACTTTGATATTACAAACACGTTTCATACATCAATCGATTCTGTTAAATGTGTATTATTTTTGTGTATACTCACAATAAAAACAAAGTGTTGTGCTTTTTGCCAAATAAAGAAAAATAAACATGATGTGAGTTCTGCTTTCTCTCTGTCAGTGAAGTCCATTCTGAAACGCGTCCGAAAATGAACAATAACTCAGCGAATACTCAGTCAAACAGACATACAGACACACAGGCATGAAGCTTGAATTCTCTTCTTTTAAATGAAGTAATTTATATAAAAAACAAATATTCTCAGTTCATGTAATCTGTAAGAAAAGAGCGAGATGTCAGTCGTTCTCATCTCATCTAATTATTTTTAATGTGACTCCGCCCACAGAGAGCGTGTGCTATTCAAACGCAAATGACTGAGGCAATCCACGCAAACCTGTGAACGCCCCCATATCAGCTCAAGAAAACACAAGTTTAATCAGATCATGGTACTTGTTTACACCGTCTCGCGGTGCTGTGAGGAATAATAATAATGGAAAATGTACCTCAGAAGTGCTGGTATTTCGAGGAGCAACGCATCCTGAGAATATGTAGTAAGTTTTTTTTCCTTCTCAAGTGAATCGCGTTTCTGTGTGTGAATGAATGAATGGCAGAGATGCGCGCTGTTTACCACAGCTTGCAAAAAAAGAGTTTAAATTTGAATCGCGTTTCTGTGTGTGAATGAATGATGATGTTTTAGCAAACTGTATTGCTATACTGAGATGAGTAAAAATCGACTGAAATATGTTGAAATAAAATGTAGGCTATTTGTATAAGCAACGTATTAAACTGCAAATTAACATTTATATGCCCTAATATTTCATAAAAACAACGTTACAGTCAAGCGAAATATGAAAGACTTTGTTGACTAGATTTGGGTACAGTTTTTACTGTAGAATATACTGCCACATCAAATAAGCTTTTGTTTAGCAATTTCTGCTCATATGTTTTATATATATATATATATATATATATATATATATATATATATATATATATATATATATATAAATAATAATAATAAATAATAATAATAATAAATAAAATACAATTTTTGTCAAAAATAAAGTAATCAACTAAGATGTTAGCTGTTCCAATGTTGGCTATATTCAAACTAATGAATACATGTGATAAAATGTAGGCCTATAATCATTTTTTTACAAAGAAAGAGTACACTTGAAATATTGTTGAAATTGTAATTATTGTTGTAATTGTAACCTTTTTAATAAAATAGCAAAACATATTTACAAGATAGATGTAAGCAAAATCTTAAATGGTCAATATAAGTCTTCTTCTAAATATATCTTTTGTCCTTGCACTGGCTCAGTCAGTGTCACACCTGAATTAGTGGCTCATTATACAAGACATTACGCATAATGGGGTGGGACATTGTATTCTCAGGTGTAAACCACTCCTCGTTCACGCCCCCCTCGCATATTGGCTTTCCAAGCAAAACCTGTTTTACACAATTTAAATCAATGTATTGTTTTATGTGAACGATAAAGCAAGACTATTTTCACATCATTTTGAAGCCAGAACTCGAACAACATCCATTAGTCAAAAGTCTTGTGGACACATATTTAGTATGAGTTTTGTGGTCTTATTTCAGCAACTTTCATTTTTTTTTTTAATAACCACGCATAAACATTATTCTCTTAAAAATACAAACATCTACATTCATGTTGATCACATATTATGGTAGCCCTGTTTGTGCTATATAGAGTGAATTTAAACCTTTGCCATTATCATGTTTATAAATAACTGAAAAAAGCACAAATGTCAGGGCATGTCAAAACATCCCAAGGGCCCCAAAAACACCTTAGACCCCAGAGGGTTAATGTTGGGATTTTCTACTTCTGAGGAGTTAGAAGTCCTAAGCATTGAAGCGGTGGATATTGCCAGACGTATCCTCGCAGTATGAGGAGCTGATGGAGGTTGTGTCTCGGGCTGTGTCTAAATTAAATATTGACTGGCCAGCCGAGAAGCAGGAAGCACAGAGGAAAAGCAAGCTTGATGAGCGCTTCCTGCAGTCACAACCACAACCTCCATGTCGGGGCCTACAATTCTTCCCAGATCTCCACACTGAGGTGTCGAGATTGTGGAATAAGACATTCTCCTTTCGCCTAACCAGTCCCACGGTCCACCATTATTCATCGATCATGGGGCTCTAGGAGAATGGCTATGGGATGATGCCCAGGGTTGAGACATTGGCTGCTTATCTCTTCCCTGACGCTGCATCATCACTTAAAGCCCTGACGCTGCCCACCAAGCCTTGTCGTATGACTTCTTCATGGGTGGGCAAGGCGTACAAAGTAGCAGGTCAGGCCGGCACTTGTTTACATACCATGAACTACACAGACAACTAGTTAATATTAGCCCAGTCTCAAGAGATGGCAGTCCGGCATCGAGATGTCGTGCTCGACCACATCAAGCACTTGGGGTTGAGACTAAACAGCAAGAAAAGTATGCTTTCTCCAGTTCAGAGAACTATTTTTCTAGGAGTTGTAAGGAATTTGGATATGATGCTGGCACATCTGTTTCCTGCATGTATCGATTAAATTCTGTTAGATGTGACCAGAATCAAGCAAGGTCCAACTCATCACTGTGAAACAGATTCAGAGACTATTAGGGCTCTTGGCAGCTGTGTCCAACAACTTTTGGCCTGCTGTATATCAAGTCAAGTCAAGTCAACTTTATTTATATAGCGCTTTTCACAATACAGATTGTATCAAAGCAGCTTCACAGTATTAAATAAAATAGTACATCAGTGTTTGTTTCTAGTGTAAAACGTCCACGTTTGGTAATGCTGATCAAAAGTATTGTTGATTGATTAATTAAATTAAGTATCCCCAACTGAGCAAGCCAAAGGCAACAGTGGCAAGGAACCGAAAAACTCCATCAGGTGACCTAATGGAGAAAAAAAAAACCTTGGGAGAACCCAGGCTCAGTCGGGGGCCAGTTCTCCTCTGGCGTTTATGAACTAGAGACCGGATTTAACTGTAAGATTAAAAATATTATATACATGCCTGGCTGAAGAGATGCGTCTTTAATTTAGTTTTAAACTGGGAGAGCGAGTCTGAGCAACGAACAGTATCAGGAAGACTATTCCAGAGTTTTGGAGCTAAATGTGAAAATGATCTCCCTCCTTTGGTTGATCTGGATATCCTAGGTATGACCAAAAGCCTCGAATTTAGTGATCTTAAAGAGCGCGATGGATTATAGGGCGATAGAAGATCCGTTAAATAAACTGGAGCTAAGCCGTTTAGGGCTTTATAAGTCAGTAGCAATACCTTGTAATTAATACGGAACTTTATAGGTAACCAATGTAGTGATGATAAAATTGGTGTTATATGGTCAAATTTTCTTGATCTAGTAAGAACTCTAGCGGCGGCATTTTGGACTAACTGTAGCTTGTTTATTAAGGATGCAGGACAACCAGCTAATAAAGCATTACAGTAATCTAGTCTCGAGGTCATGAACGCATGAACTAGCTTTTCTGCATCAGAAACTGATAGCATGTTACGTAGCTTAGCAATATTTCTAAGGTGGAAAAAGGCTGTTTTTTGTAACATATGAAATATGATTTTTCAAAAGACAGGTTGCAGTCAAGTATAACACCCAGGTCTTTTACTGTAGAGCATAAAGTAACAGGACATCCTATTATGTAAAAGTTGTATTGTGAGAGGTTTTGTGGGCGGTTTTTTGAACTGATAAGTATTACCTCTGTCTTGTCTGGATTTAATAAAAGAAAATTGCGCGTCATCCAATCTTTTATATCTTTAACACACTCTGTCAATTTGGATAATTTAGCGTTTTCATCCGGCCGTGATGAAATATATATTTGAGTGTCATCAGCATAACAATGGAAACTAATTCCATGTTTCCTTATAATATTTCCAAGTGGCAGCATATATATATTGAGAATAATAGAGGGCCCAACACAGATCCCTGCGGCACTCCATAGTTTACTGGAGTTATGATCGATTTTTCTCCATTTAAATAGACAAAATGGTATCGGTCAGATAGATATGATCTGAACCAGCTTAATGCTTGTCCTTGAACACCAGTATAATTTTGTAGTCGATCTAAGAGTATTGTGTGATCTATAGTATCGAATGCAGCACTAAGATCAAGTAAAACTAGTATTGAGATACAGCCTTGGTCAGTAGCTAAAAGTAAATCATTTGTGATTTTAACGAGCGCAGTTTCAGTGCTATGGTGCGGCCTGAAACCAGACTGAAACTTTTCATAGATGTCATTTTCTTGTAAGAAAGAGCCTAGTTGGGCAGACACAACTTTTTCTGGTATTTTAGACATAAAAGGAAGATTTGAAATGGGTCTATAATTTGCTAGGTTATTTGGGTCTAATTGTGGTTTCTTAATGAGTGGTTTTATAACTGCCAGTTTAAATGTTCTTGGAACATGACCTAAAGATAAAGATGAGTTAATAATATTGAGGAGAGGCTCTTCCACTATAGGTAACACTTCTTTCAGTAGTTTAGTTGGTATGGGATCTAATAAACATGTTGTTGTTTTAGAGGAAGTGATAAGTTTATTTAACTCTATTTGTTCTATAGTTGTAAAGCACTGTAATTGTTCTTGCGGGGTGATAATCGAGGCTGAGTTATAATATATATATATATATATATATATATATATATATATATATATATATATATGAGACCCCTACAGTGGTGGACCAGGGGGGTTTCCCCGAGGGGCAACACTTTTGTGCAGATCAAGGTTACGCGAAGATGCCTTCGTTCCTTGACCATGTGGAAGAAGCCTTGGTTCCTGTCCCAGGGTCCAGTCCTACGGGCATCCTGTCATCTGAAGATTTTGTCGACAGATACATCCCTCATGGGCTGGGGAGCTGTCATGGAGGACCACTCAACCCAGGGCCTCTATAAGGAACATCATCTCTCATGGCACATACATTGTTTAGAGATGTTAACAGTAATGCTAGCCCTACAACACTTACTTCCAGACCATCATTTTCTAGTGAGAATGAACATGTCGGTGGTCTCTTACATCAACCATCAGGGGGTCTGAGGTCACGCCCCCTATCCAAACTGGCACACCAGATCCTATTGTAGTACCATAAATACTGTGTAGGCAGGGGCTGAGGCCCAGGGAAAGGAGACTCCACCTTCTCTGAAGGAAGTTCAGACAAGCTGACGTGGATCTGTTTGCGTCTCTGGAGATGTCTCACTGTCACCTTCCACATTGGAAGGGTTGTCCTTGGCACCCTTCGAGCCCTTGGACTTAGCAACTTAAGTGCATTGCTCTAAAGATGGCGTTTCTGTTAGCAATTACACCACTTAAGATGCGCCACTTAAGATGCGCATGCGTCGCGTCTGAACGCGTTGTTGTCTTTGGAGTTCCATCGATTTGATTTATAATTCTTGATTTTTCTCTTTAAACTCACTTACAACGAACATTTTCTACTTTTCCTCACCTCATAGTTACAATGCGGACTGTTGAGCAGACGCGTCTCAAGCCTATTAGTGATCCAACATTGGATACTCTTATAGGTTACTCCTGTGGATCACGGCTGAACGCGTCTTCTCCACACTCACTTACAAAAAAACATTTTTTCGCCTATCGTGCGTCTACTCTACACCCGTACCACTAAAAAGACGGATTATATCCAAGACTTCAGTCATAAATTAGTATTAATATTGATAGCATCACTGGTAGCGTCGCTGCTAACTTACTGTCCATCTGTTAAAATGGTGAATATATCAGATGTAAGTAGTCTACCTTTTGGTGCAGGTGAGGACACATTCGAGCTGCACGCACTGCAGTCTGAGCTGGAAGCTGTTGAGAAACAGATCCACAAACTTTTAGTGAGACAAGCCGAGCTGAGAGACCGGCGCTTAGCTCTTGAAACATCACACGCCGATGCACACAAATCAGTGATTAACGTTACTAACCCGCTGACTCCGACCTCGTCTACTCCGTGCGTTTCTCAGCATCGGTCCCGAGCGCCGAGGTCGCGATCAGCCATGGTCTCATTCACTCCGGCTCCAACACACCACCACGAAGCCTGGATGATTCCGCAGCGGAAGACGTGAGTCAGGTCTAGACCAAGACTCTCTCCGACCCTCCCGGTTTTCGAGATATCGACCCAAAATCTTTTCTCCCCTCTTCGCGAAACAGAACGCGATGCTGTCATCATCGGCGATTCCATCATTCTGCACGTAAACGCTACGTCAGGTAAAAGTAAGGTGCACAGTCACTGCTTTCCTGGTGCTCGTGTTTCTGAAATCGCTGCTTGCGTTCCCGAGATTCTGAACGGTGACGAGCGTGTCGGAACTGTGGTCCTGCATGCGGGAGTGAACGACATCAGGCTGCGCCAGACGGAGGTTCTGAAGAAAGACTTCAGGACTCTGATCGATACTGTACACAGCACATCGCCTGAAACAACGATCATTGTGTCAGGACCGCTTCCCACGTACCGACTAGGACATGAAAAGTTTAGTAGATTATTCACGCTAAATGAATGGTTAATGTCATGGTGCAATGAGCAGAAACTGCTCTTTGTAAATAATTGGAATCTGTTTTGGGAGCGTCCTAGGCTTTTCCGTGCTGATGCCTTACACCCAAGCAGATTCGGAGCGGATCTTCTGTCGGATAACATCTCCAAAATGTTAAATACCTTTTGACTAGTAACCAAAAGTCCAAATCACAGTCTCTGCTGCACCAATTTAACTGATATAAATACTAGTGTAGAACATTGCATATAAACTGTGTCTATTCCACGTTTAGTGAGATCAAATAATAAATCTACTGCAGGATCTAGGAAAAATCGAATTGTTATTAAAACAGAAAATGTTGCTATTAGTAAACAAAAACAATTTCTAAAGCTAGGTCTTCTAAACATTAGATCACTCACACCTAAGGCAGTTATTGTAAATTAAATAGTCACAGATAATAGCTTCGATGTACTTTGCCTTACTGAAACCTGGCTTAAACCAAATGATTATTTCGGTCTAAATGAGTCTACTCCATCAGGATACTCCTATAAGCATGAGCCCCGTCTGATTGGTCGTGGTGGCGGTGTTGCAACAATCTATAGAGATATTCTCAATGTTACTCAGAAAACAGGTTATAAGTTTATTTCGTTTGAAGTACTTGTACTAAATGTTATGCTCTTAGATGTTAGAAAAACATCCCTATTATATCTAGCCTTGGCTACCGTATATAGACCGCCTGGGCCTTACGCTGATTTCCTAAAAGAGTTTGCAGATTTTCTCTCAGACCTATTAGTCAATGTCGATAAAGCATTAATTGTTGGAGATTTTAACATACACGTAGATAATCCAAATGATGTGTTAGGGGCTGCGTTTACAAATTTATTAAACTCCTTTGGGGTCAAGCAAAACGTTACCAGACCAACTCATCATTTTAATCATACACTCGATTTAATTATATCACATGGAACCGATCCAAAGTGATGATGTCACTGACCATTACATGGTAACTTGCATATTACGTACTCCTGTAATATGTCATGCTGCGCCGCGTTATCGATCAGGCAGAACAATCCTTCCATCCACCATAGATAATTTTTCAAATAGCTTATTTGATCTGTCTCAGCTGCTCAGTGAACCCAAACAAATAGATGAACTAGAGGAATTAACTAGCACTATGAGCACCATTCTCTCTGGAAAATTGGATATTGTTGCACCCATTAGATTAAAAAAGGTCAGAGAGAAAAGTAAAGCACCCTGGTACAACAATACTACGCATGTTCTAGAGAGAGAAACCCGTAATTTAGAGCGTAAATGGAAACAAACTAATTTAGAGGTCTTTAGAATCGCATGGAAAGACAGTATGTCACGTTATAAAAAGGCCCTTAAATTGGCCAGGGCTGAGCACCTCCGCAAACTAATAGAAAACAACCAAAACAATCCTAGGTTTTTATTTAACACCGTGGCTAGACTAACAAATAAACAGATGTCACCTGAACAAAATATTCCGTTACAGTTTAGTAGCAATGATTTCATGAAGTTCTTCACTGAGAAAATAGAAAACATCAGAACCACAATTGTAAACGTTCAGTCCTCAATCGTGCCTTATAATTCAGCCTCAACTATCACCCCGCAAGAACAATTACAGTGCTTTACAACTATAGAACAAAAAGAGTTAAATAAACTTATCACTTCATCTAAAACAACAACATGTTTATTAGATCCTATACCCACTAAACTACTGAAAGAAGTGTTACCTGTAGTGGAAGAGCCTCTCCTCAATATTATTAACTCATCTTTATCTTTAGGTCATGTTCCAAGAACATTTAAATTGGCAGTTATAAAACCACTCATTAAGAAACCACAATTACATCATAATAACCTAGCAAATTATAGACCCATTTCAAATCTTCCTTTTATGTCTAAAATACTAGAAAAAGTTGTATCCGCCCAACTGGGCTCTTTCTTGCAAGAAAATGACATCTATGAAAAGTTTCAGTCTGGATTCAGACCGCATCATAGCACTGAAACTGCGCTTGTTAAAATCACAAATGATTTACTATTAGCTTCTGACCAAGGCTGTATCTCAGTACTAGTTTTACTTGATCTTAGTGCTGCGTTCGATACTATAGATCACACAATACTCTTAGATCGACTACAAAATTATTCTGGTGTTCAAGGACAAGCACTAAGCTGGTTCAGATCATACTTATCTGACCGCTACCATTTTGTCTATTTAAATGGAGAAAAATCGATCATAACTCCAGTAAACTATGGAGTGCCGCAGGGATCTGTGTTAGGCCCTCTGTTATTCTCAATATATATGCTGCCACTTGGAAATATTATAAGGAAACATGGAATTAGTTTCCATTGTTATGCTGATGACACTCAAATCTATATTTCATCACGGCCAGATGAAAACGCTAAATTATCCAAATTGACAGAGTGTGTTAAAGATATAAAAGATTGGATGACGCGCAATTTTCTTTTATTAAATCCAGACAAGACAGAGGTACTAATCACCGGTTCAAAAAACCGCCCACAAAACCTCTCACACTACAACTTTAACATAGTAGGATGTCCTGTTACTTTATCCTCTACAGTAAAAGCCCTGGGTGTTATACTAGACTGCAACCTGTCTTTTGAAAATCATATTTCATATGTTACAAGAACAGCCTTTTTCCACCTTAGAAACATTGCTAAGCTACGTAACATGCTATCAGTTTCTGATGCAGAAAAGTTAGTTCATGCATTCGTGACATCGAGACTAGATTACTGTAATGCTTTATTAGCCGGTTGTCCTGCATCCTTAATAAACAAGCTACAGTTAGTCCAAAATGCCGCCGCTAGAGTTCTTACTAGATCAAGAAAATATGATCATATAACACCAATTTTATCATCACTACATTGGTTACCTATAAAGTTCCGTATTAATTACAAGGTATTGCTACTGACTTATAAAGCCCTATACGGCTTAGCTCCAGTCTATTTAACGGACCTTCTATCGCCCTAAAATCCATCGCGCTCTTTAAGATCACTAAATTCGAGGCTTTTGGTCATACCTAGGATATCTAGGTCCACCAAAGGAGGGAGAGCATTTTCACATTTAGCTCCAAAACTATGGAATAGTCTTCCAGATACTGTTTGTTGCTCAGACTCGCTCTCCCAGTTTAAAACTAGATTAAAGACGCATCTCTTCAGCCAGGCATTCATATAATACTTTTAATCTTACAGTTAAATCTGACCTCTAGTTCATAAACGCCAGAGGAGTACTGGCCCCCAACAGAGCCTGGGTTCTCCCAAGGTTTTTTTTTTTCCTCCTGAAACTCCTGATGGAGTTTTTTTTTCGGTTCCTTGCCACTGTTGCCTTTGGCTTGCTCAGTTGGGGATATTTAATTTAATTAATCAATCAACAATACTATTGATCAGCATTACCAAACGTGGACGTTTTCCACTAGAAACAAACATTGATGTATTATTTTAATTTAATACTGTGAAGCTGCTTTGATGCAATCTGTATTGTGAAAAGCGCTATATAAATAAACTTGATTTGACTTGACTTGACTTAAGAGAGTAGGAGATCTGCAGGCCCATTCGGTTGCCTCTTCCTGCATTGAGTTTCCCCCGGGTAGGGAGAAAGTCATTCTCCACCGAGGCTGGGTTATGAACCTAAAGTATCCACAAATGTGGCCCGGTCAACAGTCCTTCAGGCCTTCCATCCTCCTCATGTGTAGGCAGAACAGGAGAAGCTACATTTACTTTACCCTGTCAGAGCTCATGAGGTCTATATATGTAAGACTTCTCAGTAGAGGCAAACTGACCAGCTGCTGGTTTGCTTCGGCCCCCCAAGAGGGGGTGCCTGGCTTCAAAACAGCCAATCAGTAGGTGGATTGTGGAAGCTATTTCTATGGCTTTTGAGGTACGCAGCCTGCCTTCACCTCTTCAAGTCAGGGCACATTCCATTAGAAGTTTTGTTTCCTCTAGAGCATTAATATCAGGGGCATCCCTGCAGGAAGTTTGTGATGCAGCGGGGTGGTCCTCCCCACACACATTTATAGGGTTATATAGCCTGGACCTTCTGGTCACTCCAGGGTCCCAAATTCTTTTGTCCCGAGTTGTGCCGGGACAGCTTCACACCAGGACAGGCATTTGTCAGCATGGTGAAGTGGGTATTTCGTTTTCCAAAGCGTCAGCTGGAACGCAGCATGAGTTCCCTCGAAAGGGAACGTCTCAGGTTACGCATGTAACCATGGTTCCCTGAGAGGGAAACGAGACGTTGCATCCTCTTGCCATACTTTCTGCATGCCTGGGAGCGGCTTGCTTCAGCCTATCAAAAGCTGATGCTGTTATGCTGCTGGCTTCCCTTTATAGCTTCCACCTTCAGCCGGTACACGTCACAAGGTGACGCAGCACCAATCAAGATTGGACTAGTTGCACACGTGCTTCAGACTCAGTCACGCTGAAGGCGTTCCCCAAAGCGCCAGCTGGGATGCAGCGTCTTGTTACCCTCTCAAGGAGCCATGGTTACATGCGTAACCTGAGACGTTAACGCACCCGCCTCGCCCCAGACCTACGTAGGTCATCTTACATTTCATATAGTTGATTGGTGACGAACATGAAGCAGGGCAACTTTTATGTAGCCTATAAAATGTCATTAGAATGTCCCTAAAATTCAAGATATTAGGGCAAAAATGCCAGTGTATGAGTTTTTGTCTCGTATTTATATCATAGGACATGGTTAAGCAATATCACATGAGTAACAAGCGCAATATCACATGAGTGCTGTTTTTGTTCTGAATAGTGCAAATGTGATTTTGATTTTATACAACAGTTCAATAAATAAGAAGTTAAAATTTAGTTATATTTTATATGCAATCCTGTCTGCTACTACCTGTAAAGCCAGAGCAGAACTGTTGTGTGTCTCCGAAGCAACACACAGCTTTGATTCGTTTATGAATGAATTTGTTTTGAGCGAAACAATCAGGTGAACCAATGATTCAATGGCCCATTCATAAAGAGAGATTTACTTAATTCCTAAATGAATCAGCCATTATAACATTAAAGGTATAGTTCACCCAAAATGAATAAAATGTTTTGTTCTTATCCCATAGAGCCATAATCAAACTTCACATAGATTATGCTTAAAATAATAATAATAAAAATAAAGAAAAATAAACTTTGTTAATATATAAGCTATTTCCTTGCATCTATCTATCCATCCATCCATCCATCCATCCATCCATCCATCCATCCATCCATCCCCTAAACAGCTTGTCCTCTGAAGGGTTGCCGTTGAGCCGATCCCAGCGTCTCGGGCTGCAGGACAGATGGCCAGTCCATCAAAGCTGGAAATAAGTCTTAATATCATTTATGTACTTCTGTTCCTCACATAATTATCCTGTAAGCAGTAGACTGAATAGGCAAGCTGCGGACTGTGCCTGCTCAAATACAAACCACTACAAAAGCAAAAATTGTGTCCTGCAGAATGTGTGTGTTTTTCTGGCGGCCGCTCACTCACGTCAAACAGTGTGTGTTATGATTGACTGCAGCCACTGTGACAGCGTGCATCTGTCTGTGCCGATTCTGAGTGTCTGAGCTCCTGTGAGAGTCACTGTATGCCAGCGAATGCCACTCTGAGCAGACGCAGGTCACCCACCATGGGCAAGAGGTCACACAGACGAGATGGTTGTGGGTTCATGCTTTAAATGAGTCATATCATAACTCTAAGGTCCATTTAGAATGTAATCACATTTCAAAATGTAATACATTTTTTCTTGCACATTTTGCATCTGACCCTGGCAATTAGTGCTGCACGATTTGGGGGGGAAAAAAACAGATTTTTCTGATTAAAGTTGTGACTGAAATATTTTGTGATTAAATGTCAATATTACTGGAAAAATAACAGAAAAAAAGTAACTAGATAAATAACTAGAAATAAATAATTGGAAACTTACAAAAAAATAAAATAAAACAAGACTGCAACCTTGCAGGGAACTAGAGAAAAAATAAATAAAAGATTAGTTAACAATCAACTAAAAAAAAAAAAAAAAAAAGAGAGAGAAACCAAAAATAAAGCTGGGAGAACTAGAGCAAAATAAAGACTAGACTGGAAATCAAGAAGAAAAAAATAGCAAAAACAAACACAAAGCTAGAAAATGACAAAGAAACTAAATCTATCACTAACTGACAAGATAAGCGATAATGCATGCACACAAGGCATAAAACAAACCAGCAAAGACATGATGGAAAGGAACACAATATAAAGAGAGCAGAGCACATGAGGAACAGGTGAACACAATTGGGCCAACAAGGACCAGACAATGTCTAAACAAGGGAGCGTGGTAACGGGAAACAAGGAGGCGGGATGAGAGGAGCACATGACCAGCACAAACAAAGACAGAGCCATGTGCTCAAGCACAAGACAAACAAGGAAACATTAAACAAAGACAAAACAGACCAGACTGTCAGGGCAGGACCCTGACATATATAGTTCCTCATGATATGAGACTTTAACACTCATAAATTGAAGCCAACATCAGCGATTAGCATCAGAATCTCTTGCCATGAGCCTGTGGGTCTCGTTCAACTCCGAGAGGAACCGTTCAAGGGTGTTTCTGGGTAATATGAATCTCCAAACGCTGCTTCTATCTTTCTGTCTGTAGTAATCAACTCGCATTCAGCTTTTCAGGGCACTTTCATGAGTTTGACGTCAGAGTTTAGTTTGTTTTACTGATGTGATGTGTGTGAGTCCTTGTTTCTGTCCCAAATAGCACGAGTGCAAATGTGACATTGATTTTATACAACAGTTCAGTAAATAAGAAGTTAATATTGTGTTATATTTTAGACACAACATTGTCTGCTTTTGCTCAATTTTGCTGCTTCTGTCTTTCTGTCTGTAGTAATCAGGTCACGTTTAGCTTTTCAGGGCAATTTCATGAGTTTGACGTCAGAGTTTAGTTCGTTTTATTGATGTGATATGTGTGCGTGTGTTAAAACATGCTGTCAAGTATGTTAGAAAGATGTTACAATATGTTAGCAATACGTAGCATCATAACATACTTTATGTGTTAAAACACACCAGCAAAATGTCAAAACTTGTTAACAGTTTACTAAAAATGGCTAGAAATATTTTAAAATGCTGTTACAATGTGTTAGCAATGCTTAGCATAACACATTTTAACACTGTGCTAATACATGCTAGCATTGTGCTTGCAACATGCTAAAAAAAGCTGGCATGTTATGAACTTTCCAAAAGATGTTAGAAACATGTTAGAAATGCTAGAAAAATACTAAGTAAGCAGATACTAAGTAAATGTAGCTAACATGTTAAATGTCTAGCAATAGTTTTTTTTTTTAAGAATTCAAACTATTAGAAACATGTTAGCAATGCCTAGAAATGGCCGAATGTGATTTCTTAGTGATCTTACCCTTACAAAAAAGTTTACACATGGAAGTTTACACATGGACCGCAGCCTCTAACATCAGTCACTAGTGTGCCTCTTGAGAGTAGTGAGGTAGTGAGTTACCTCTTACTAGCTGAACTCCGTTACATACACACATGCATGAGAGCGTTTTCTGCACTGAACACCACTGATAATGAGTTTAACAAAACTCGCATATTCAGACCAAAGTGAGCATGTTTTAAGTTTTTATGGACATATTTCATATACTCTCTAACATCATAACTACATAAAGTATACTTTAAAATACACTTGAACTTTACTTAAAAGTATACTTATGAATGAACTTGGATTATACTTGTTTTTTGTAAGGGTTGACAATAAAACCTTCAAACTTTTTCATACTATTTCACACTATTAGTCCAGACTTTGTCAAGCTAACATCAACGTTTGTTATCAAGCTGTATCTATCAGAAATGTGAAAAGAGACCAGCGGGCAGGACGTGGGTAATCGGACTCTAGTTTAACCCAAGCAATCAAACCAAGTGTGAAAGCAGCATTATGTAGTGATTGTATGTGTTATGTGTGTGAAGCGCGTCTGTCGCTCACAGACACTATAGTGTTACTGTATCTGAGGGCTGATGTCTACAGTGCCGCTGCACTACACTGAAAAACAGACCAGGATGATTTTTTTCTGCTTGATAAGATCTCTTACATGAGATTACTGAACCCAGCATCAGTGTATGAGAGAGAATCACTGTAAATATTCATTTTAACAGCCGATTAAAGGTTTAAAGTGTGACGGTTTAAATCAGGGTCAAACATTTTGACTCATTTCAGAGTTAGGTGACAGTGACACTAACAGCATCACTTCAAGAAGCCTGACAAGGCAGTGAACAGTCAATTAAGTGTGAACTGAATGTAATGTAAAATATTTTTTGTTACAGTGACATCACTGATGTCTATGAGCAAAATACGTATGTGCATTGCAAAATACATTATTTTAATCAGTGTTTTTATTCCTTCATCCTTAATACACAATAAATTTACTCGAGAAGCAAAATGTCTAGGTTATATGTAACCCTGGTTCCCTGGCTATAGACCACTCTCTAAGCCAATATCTTCCAATAGAAGGAGAAGATACCCAAGCTTCTACGCTCTATAGCAAGGAAAGTCCCTGCCTTTACAACCTTCCTCCCTCCCTTGCAGGACAAGCATCAGCCTTTTAAGGCTCAAAGAGCAGAGCTCTAAGAAAAAAGTGCTCAGGTATGTCAGCTTCTTTAACTTGACAAAGTACTTAGGATGTAGCTGAAAGGAGAATATCAACTACAACCTTGGATATTACCACTACTTCTAGGGGGAGAATCACGGTGCGAAATATGGGGAGGTATCCCCCACCGAACTGCAGGTGCAAACGATAGACTCTCATTCATCGAGAGAGAGTCGAGCAAAGGCAGAGCTTCTCACAGTGAATGTATCACAATTAATAGATTCAGCTTCCTCGAGAGCTGAAAGTGCTCAATGCTGGATTCTTATATTTAGAAAGAATAAATCAATAACAGAACTTCCTACCATGAATGCATCGCCAATAGTTCCTCCTATTCTCTCCCGAACACGTTCCTTGCAAACACTATATTCTCATCCCTTGGGAGAGAATTAACAAAAAAAAATAATAATAATAATATTGAGCTTACCGCAAATGCAAAGGAGTGAGCTCACCCAGCTTTTATTTTACATGTGCATACAAACAAGTGGCTCCTGAAGACAAAAAAAGCTGATGTGTATTGCAGGAGCCTTTTTATACTGACATGGCTGACGACATGGACTGTCGTCAGACAATTAAATTGGCGTGTTTGTTATACTTGCTTCAGATACCGGTAATGTTGATGGAGTTCCCTATAGCGTCTATAGCAGATGTGGCGTTGAAGTTCCACTTTGAAAGGGAACTGCATATCATTGTACGTTTTAGGGAATATATATAGACCATTCAGTGATTCAGTTAAAATGGTCAATGAGAGAGTTGGATCATTTGTTATTAGCTGTTAGATACACTTAAAAATATTGCTGTATGATTTACTCTGAAACAGTTTTCACTCAGAAATGGCTAGACTATACAAAAAATTACAAAGAAATGGCAACTAACACATTGAATTTAATGTGAAATTAAATTGTGAAATACACTCCAATAATCTTTGTTTTCTTTTCTTTGAATTTCGAAAAATAATTATTTAGAGTTTAGTATCACTACAGTATATGACTAATTATTACAGGTTTCTGTGATATCTGCGAGTGTAAATCAAAAGTTGTCTGTGTTCTGTTGTTGTTGTTAACTGATAAAACAGAAGTTCACAATGAGCACTTGGTATCAAAATGAAAATAACATCGCCCATCTGTAAGTGTTAGCTTATGTTACCATCTTGAATTAATAAGTTTAAGGACAATGTGCATTTGTCTTTTAACCCATTTGTGCCCAAATTTTTCTGAATGGTTTCATGCATATAATCCTGTTAATAGTGTCCTATGTTCTGCGTTTATTTTCCCCAGTTTTTTTTTTTTTTTTTCTTTCTTGAAAATCATATTTGAATGTGCGGCAAGTTGCCGGTGGGCAAATATGTTGTATGCACCTCCTCAATGTAAAATATGAATAGGAGAACATTTGGCATTTATCTCAAAATAACTGCTTTCAACAGATCAATCTTTATTCATAAACAAATTTATTATGTATAAAAGTTGAAGAACATTTGATGCAGACCCAAAAAAACTGATTTTTCAAATCCATTTGCCTTAACCATTGTGCGCTGTTCAGGGTCTTTTTGACCCACATTTCTAACTTTCGTTCATGGGGATAACATGGATAATTTGACATGGTTTAGTGTAAGATTTTTGCCCATCTTTTGGAAAATGCTGTTTTAAAAGTAACAAATTATCACTTTAACCAGCAGATGGCAGCAGAGCACCACTATTTGCTTTTTTGACTAACTGAAAGACATCTTTTCACAAGTTTTTCCAGTTGTATTCATATCTACATATTATAAAATCACAATTATAATAATAAAAGTTACTTTTTGTGAAAGTTTAGGCACTTTTTGTACTGAAAAAAAAAATCTGTTTTTCAGTAATGTTATATTATGATTAGAATCAAATGAATTTGATCAATGGGCAAAATTCATCCTCAAAATCAGAAACAACACAGAACACACATAGACAGAAATAAAGCGGCACACTTTAAATTTGTAGAATTATATGAAAAACAGATGTTTGAAATAAATGATAAACTCTAAAAACTCCAACTTTTCTCTTTGTAACATCCTGATCAGGTTTGATGCTAATCATAATGTAACATTATTGAAAAACTGATTTTTTTTTTCAGTACAAAAACTGCTAAACTTTGACAAAAAGTAACTTTTATTGTTATAATTGTGATTTCATTATATGTAGAAATGAATCTAACTGGAAAAACTTGTGAAAAGATGTCTTTTAGTTTTAAACTTTTAGTACTTTTAGAGCTCTGCAGCCATCTACTGGTTAAAGTGATTTTTATTTTTATTTTTTTACTTTTAAAACTGCATTTTCCAAAATTTGGGCAAAAATCTTACACTAAACCATGTAAAATTATCTATGTTATCCCCATGAATAAAAGTTAGAAATGTGGGTATTTTATAAGGCACATTTTTTATTATTATTTGTATTCTTTTTGGAGAATTTTTCTATTCTTTTTTTAAACATTTTGTGGAGTAAAAATGTCCAAATGTAGAGTAAAAACATTAATAAACTGAGTAAAATTACATTTGTTTAATATATATATATTGTTACAAAATTACATTTTGTTGCCTGGGGTCTCTCAGACCCCAAATAGCCTGACTGTAAACTGCAAACGAACAGCGCACAAGGGTTAAAGTTGTGGAACATAGTGCAGAACAAAGTGCAGCCATAACCGGGCATTGTGTATCAAAAAGATACATGAAAATAAATAAATACAAATAAATAGAATGAAGAAAAAAAATATCTATATAGCGATGTCATTTAAAGGGTTAAGTTATGTTTATGCACTAAACAAGACCAATAAACTTGATTTATTAACCTATTAACACATTATACCCCATTTTCCCATGATATATGTACTTACAAGGCATTTGCCCACCGGCAACTATAGTTGCCGCTTGGACTTTTGACTAAGTATACAAAAAACTATAGATCTCTTGTAAGATTTGTTTTGTTTGGATGATTCTAGAGACCTTCATGATTATGTAGATATATATATGTCAACAAAAAATACTTATTAGTAACATGAAAATGACCTTTCTTTGGGAGGGTTTGCCTTCGCCATGCTTCGCCATGAAGTAGTGGTAGGAAGTTGACAGCCTCATGTGACAGGGAGGAAGTGAATACCTTTTTTTTCTTTCTTGAAATCCTTTATTTGGTTGTTTGCTTGCATGTCATTGAGAAATAAAACATGGACAACATCTAGAAAAATACTTACAAAAGGAAAATGACAACTATGCACTGCAGCAACTATTTAATGACTAAATGGACCATGTTTTAATGCATCAGGCACATATTTCTTGTTAACAGTAATTAATGATGCATTTCACCAAAAGTCACTTTGCAGGAATAAATAATGCGCTTAAAATAAAAAAGAACAAAAATGTGTGTTTAAGTATTTTTCTGCAGTATTTTAGTGGTGATTTGAAGTTCACTAACAGCACCGTGGTGAATATTTTCTCTCAGACGGAAACGGCGTCGTAATTCCCCTAATTACATCTGAACACATCAACTCCATCATTAATCAAACTCCACATAGCGTCCCTGAACCCTGCCAGCTCATTAAATTAACCATATTATTACAAACTATGATTGGGATTATACGGCCTCCCACACCGTTGCTAAAGACGAGAATTTATGGCAAAGAGCTTCTCATTTCTCTCCTTCTGGTTTCAACAGGACACCAGAGAGATGTTCAGATGTTCTCCGTTTGTTTGCTCAGATGATGGACAGTGTCTGCTTTCATTTTCAGCTGGTTGGCAGAGTGTCCTTAACATCATAAACATCAAGTTGATTTGTTATTACTATTTCTGCAGTAGATGCACATTTCTGTATGAACTATTGTGTTTTATTAACTGTGCATACCCAGCTAACAAAAGAATGTTCTAAGAATGTTTTGCAAATGTCCCCACTAAGTTATGAAAATGTTATTTCTGAATGTTCTCTGAAGTTACTGGAAAAGAGTTTTTATATAACTCTGAGAGAACGTACTCGGTTACTAACGTAACCTCGGTTCTCTCTAGAAGAGGGAACGAGTACTGCGTTTTATCAAAACGCTACGGGAAAAGTCTCTTTTCACGAAACACTGAAGCAAAAAATTATCCTTTAATTTTCATATATGTAAAACGCGTTGCGGCAGCAGCAGTCAGCTATGGCGAGACGGCTTGCTCGCTCATTGGCTGCTCTGCGGCAACTGCATAAGTCTATCGAGCGAGGCCTGAGATGACGTCAGGCCAATGAGGGCGCTTCGCGCCCTCCTCCCCACTTCCCGCCGAAACGGGCGTGGCTTACCTCTATAAAAGGAGCTCGAGAAGGCTGATTCACTTGATTTTGATCGCCGAAGCGAACCAGAGTGAACCGTACGCACGGCAGAGAACGCAGTACTCGTTCCCTCTTCTAGAGAGAACCGAGGTTACGTTAGTAACCGAGTACGTTCTCTTACGAGAGTTCTCTCGTACTGCGTTTTATCAAAACGCTACGGGAACCCCTTGCAAAACGCCGTGCGTGCTGGGATAAAAACACTGATCACCGGAAGCTATTTCAGGCATACAGTGCATAATCACCAGATTGACTCACACAGAGTCAGGGAATAAGGGTGGGAGCCTTAATTCCCTATACTGTAGTGTCGTAGAATAGACATGTCCACAGACGCAAGTATAACATCACATAGACAGGGTAGGGAACCTGAACTAATGTGGGAAATGTGGGTCTTACACAGTTCTGCCCAAGATAGTCGGTAGCGCATTGCGCATGGGTTTCAGCGGTCTGACTAGACGGCTGAACAGATTACACCGACAAAAGCTTAGCCTGTAAGGCGGGAACCTCTAGGTTATAAAACCTGATAAATGTAGACGGAGAGGCCCAGCCTGCCGCCGTACATATATCCTGTAGGGAAATCCCGCTGGACCAAGCCCACGAAGAAGCAACGCTTCTCGTAGAGTGCGCTCTAACTCCCAACGGGCATGGAATGCCCTTGGCAGTATAAGCCAGCGCTATGGCGTCAACTATCCATCTGGATAGACTTTGTTTCGAAACAGCCATTCCTTTGGAACGTCCGCTGAACGAGACAAAGAGCTGCTCTGTCTGTCTGAAGACAGCAGAGCGGGACATATAAGCTCTTAAAGCCCTAACAGGGCAAAGAAAACTCGAGTCCCCTTCCTCACTCGATGCCGGCAGGGCAGCCAGGGAAATAACCTGAGCCCGAAAAGGCGTGTTGAGGGATTTCGGCACAAAGCCGTGCTTAGGTTTGAGTATGACTTTAGAGTCATTAGGACCAAACTCCAAGCACGCCGGGCTCACAGAGAGCGTGTGCAGATCGCCTATGCGCTTCACTGAAGCGAGAGCCATCAAAAACACTGTTTTGAAAGACAAATGTTTGAGGCTAATAGACTGGATAGGCTCGAAAGGGGCACCTTTCATGGCCGCCAGGACCGTAGAAAGGTCCCACATAGGGACTGAAGGAGGTCTGGGTGGAATCAGTCTCCTAGCTCCCCTGAGGAAGCGGATGACTAAATCATTCCTTCCCAGTGACTGACCCAGCGTTGAACCGGAGAACGCTGAAATAGCCGCCACATACACTTTGAGCGTGGAAGGGGATCTGCCCTTATCCAACGGCTCTTGTAGGAAGGAGAGAACCTCCGTTACCTCACATTCGAGGGGTGAAAGGCTCCGAGCTGTACACCAGCCGGAGAAAACCGACCACTTCGAAGCATAAAGCCGCCGAGTCGACGGCGCTCTAGCCTGAGTGATGGTATTCACGACTCCCTCTGCGAGACCAACGGGTATCCGTTGAGCGCCCACACATGAAGGGACCACAGTTCCGGGTGTGGGTGCCAAATCGAGCCCCCGGCCTGCGAGAGGAGATCTCTCCTCAACGGCAGTGGCCATGGAGCGATATCTGCCAACTGCATCAGAACTGGGAACCATGTCTGGTTCTCCCAGAACGGAGCTACAAGCAGCACTGGGCATTTTGTATTCCTGACCCGTTCCAACACCTGTGGCAGGAGGGAGACGGGGGGAAAAGTGTATAATGGGCAGCGCGGCCACCTTCGGGACAGCGCGCTGTCGGTCTTTGAAAAGAACGCGGGGCAGTGCGCGTTTTCGTGGGACGCGAATAGGTCCACCTCCGCTCTGCCGAATCTCTCCCACAACAGCCGTACTGTTTGTGGGTGTAGAGACCATTCGCCCGGGGGAACATTGTTCCTGGACAGTCTGTCTGGGCCCACATTCTGAAGCCCAGGTACATGCACTGCTCTCAGCGAGCGTAAGTTGTGCTGAGCCCATAATAGGAGGCGTTTCGCCAGCCTGTACAGGGATATGGATTTCAGACCGCCCTGGCGATTTATGTAGGACACCACAGCCATGTTTTCCGAACGGACTATGACGTGCTCGTCCTTGATGTGGGGATAAAAACGCGTCATCGCGTTGTGCACTGCCAGCATTTCTAGGCAGTTTATGTGTTGGAGCTTTTCTCGTTCCGACCACAGGCCGAAGAACGGTCTGCCTTCGAGCAGCGCTCCCCATCCCGAGGTGGATGCGTCTGTCGACACCATCCTCACTCTCGAGGAAGTCCCCAGGCTTACACCTGATCGGTACCAGTCGTCCGCCATCCAAGGCGCCAGGGCTGAAACACAGCTCTGATCGACCTTGAGGCGTAATCGACCGGTCGCCCACGCTCCGCGCGGTACCCGCGCTTTCAACCAGAACTGCAGCGGGCGCATGCGGAGCAAGCCCAGCCGGAGAACTGACGATGCTGAGGCCATGACACCCAGCATCCTTTGAAACTTCCTGAGCGGGGTGAAAGCGCCGCGGCGGAAAGATCTCGCCGCACGCTGAATGAGCAACACGCGCTGTGGTGACAGCCGCGCTGTCATAGACTGTGAGTCCAGAACGACGCCCAGAAACAAAATCGTTTGACTGGGGTTCAATGAACTCTTTGTCCAGTTGACCGTGATACCAAGATTCTCGAGGTGATCGAGTAAAATGGTTCTGTGCTCCACGAGCTGTGATCGTGAATGAGCTAGGATCAGCCAGTCGTCCAAATAGTTCAGCACTCGCATGCCTCTGAGTCTGAGAGGAGCGAGCGCTGCGTCCATGCATTTCGTAAATGTACGAGGTGCCAGGGACAAGCCGAATGGCAGGACTGTATACTGGTATGTCTGACCCTCGAAGGCGAATCTCAAGTATCGCCTGTGACGTGACGCTATCTGTATTTGAAAATAAAAAGGGCAACATAAAAAAAAAACAGAAAGTATCTGCTGTATAGCCCCCCTTCGCTTAGAGCTGGGGGAACGCGCTCTATCGCCCCTTTGCTTATCAGTTTTGATATTTCGGCTCGAAGTAGGTGTGCTACTTCCAACGAAACCGTAGTTTCGACGCGCGCTATGAAGCGGGGAGGGCGTCGACAAAACTGTAGCGAGAAGCCTCTCTTTATAATGCCTAGCACCCAGTCCGAAACCCCTGGAAGAGCTGCCCATGCTTCTGCATGGCTGGCTAGGGGCTGGATACGGAGCGCGCTCTGTTCGCCGTGCGACAGAGGCGCTTCGGGGGATAAAAACATAGGCGTTATGCCTGTGGCATTTGAGGCGGGGCGCGCGCTTAATACAGCGGGCGGAACGCTCGTCCTCGACCTTACTACAGTGCTTAGCTGAGTGAGGGAGGACTGAGAAAGTCTCATAGGACTCATGTGAGCGAGTAGATGTGGGCTGGGAGCGGGCACATTTACTGCTTTGGGCGCGCTGTCTGCCTGAGCAGAGCGCGCGCTCACAGGTCTCGTTTTTACAGAGAGCCTGTGATCTGTTAGACATAGTGTTTGTGGGCACTGGGAAGTGGGCACTTTCACTATGTTGGAAGCGCAATCGACCTGAGTCGATTTTATGTGCGCGAGCCCTAAGTGTAGGGCTGTGCTTGTGTGTAGTGATGGGCACTGAGGAGTGGGCATCGACACTACATTTATAGCACCATCGGCCGTGGCCGGGCAGAATGCCTGCGCTCGACCCCGCTGCGGTGTTTAACCGAGCAAGGGAGAGCTGGGCGAGTCCCGTAGGACATATAATGGCCGTTAGTAAGTGTGGGCGCGGGAGAGCGGGCACAATTACTGCAATGAGTGCACTGTCCAGTGTGAATGCACACAGGTTTCGTCTTTACAGAAACCACAAGGCATGCAGAACATAGTGTTTGTGGGCACTAGGCAGTGGGCACGTTCACTATGTTGTGTGCGTGATCGACCCGAGTCGCATATATGAGCGCGGGCCCTGTGTGAAGGGCTGTGCTAATGTGTAGGGATGGGCACAAGCAGTGGGCATCTTCTGTACACATAAAGCATCATCGGCCGTGGCCGAGACTTCGCTCGTGGGCTGCAAAAACAAACACGTCTGCAGTTGCCTCTCGGGGAACAAACAGAGTGATTTGCATTCGGCGGCATAATATTTTCTGCCGGCAGACCAGGGATTCGAACTCGGATCCCCCGCGCGAGAGTCTAATAATCTACCACTGGACCACAGTGAAGATACACAGACAAAGTCAGCGCGAGTATTATCCACACTGGCGTTTGCTTGCAGGCATGCGAGTAAGCACGACATGCAATACTAACATTTTCAGACGCCTGAAATATGCCAGAATATGAGAAGAGTGGATATCGCCCGGTTTCAGCGGGGCTGAAAACACTCCATTCTCCTTTCGCCAGTGACGCACGGGAACCGTAGAAACGGCGTTCGGTTGCAGGCAAGCGGGTACTACGCGCTCGCTGGCTGCAAAATGCATCTCCGAAGTCGCCTTCAGGGGACTGACAGAGCGAAGCATTGGCGGCATAAAAATATATGCCGCTAGACCGGGATTAAAACTCCAGTCTCCCATGCGGAAAACCTATAATTCCGCCACTGAGCCACAGGGGGATATAGGCTTTGAATGTGAGAAGAGTGGATATCGCCCAGTTTCAGCGGGGCTGAAAACACTCCATTCGCCAGTGACGCACGGGAACCGTAGAAACGGTGTTCGGTTGCAGGCAAGCGGGTACTACGCGCTTGCTGGCTGCAAAATGCATCTCTGCAGTCGCCTTCAGGGGACTGACAGAGTGAAGCATTGGCGGCAAAGGCGGCGTCAACATGTATTCTTCGGCGTTTGCTGGCAGGCAAGCGTGCTATAACAGACTCACTTGCTGCAATAATATTTCCAGTCGCCGAACAGGGAACTGAGAAATATGAGAGAAAAGAGGTGAGACCGACCAACGGTGGGACTGAGAACACTCTTTTCTCCTTCGCCGGTGAATGACGCGTGCGGAGGCAGGGTAGCTTTTCTTGTAACGTAAAGAAAAACTAATCCCGCCGTCCGCTTCCAGGAAGGGCAGCCTCGGAAAGGATGCCTGGCGAGTCCTCAGAGTCACCGTAGGCAATTGGCTCGGAGTGAGGGCGTTTCGCCGTCAGCGAGCGCGAGCGCTGCATGAGAAGGCGTCTTGAAAAAGACGCAGCTCTTTTAGGGGTGAGTGTTGCAGCGAACACACACACACACACAGAAAACAGAGCAATATAGCAATAAAGGATATAGGCGTCGGAAAGCGCAGCAGGTACGGCTGTAGAAGGCGGCGTTGGCCAGCGGCTTCGAGGGCTCGTCCCGCTGAAGTGCTTGCTTCTAACGACGCTTGCTTCCGTGATCCAGCGATGCGTGCGCTTCGCTGAAGAGATTAAAATCAAGTGAATCAGCCTTCTCGAGCTCCTTTTATAGAGGTAAGCCACGCCCGTTTCGGCGGGAAGTGGCGAGGAGGGCGCGAAGCGCCCTCATTGGCCTGACGTCATCTCAGGCCTCGCTCGATAGGCTTATGCAGTTGCCGCAGAGCAGCCAATGAGCGAGCAAGCCGTCTCGCCATAGCTGACTGCTGCTGCCGCAACGCGTTTTACATATATGAAAATTAAAGGATAATTTTTTGCTTCAGTGTTTCGTGAAAAGAGACTTTTCCCGTAGCGTTTTGATAAAACGCAGTACGAGAGAACTCTCGTAAGAGAACCAAAGTTATGAAAACGTTCCTTGTCAGATAGGTATTCACCGCATGAGATACTGTGTCCCACAATGCATTGCACTCTACTTAACATTAGGTTTAAGGTGTGATGAATGAATTGGAAGTACACGTCCAAAAATAAAATAAATAAAAAAATATAAAATATAAAAATATGATTTGTTCATTTGCATTGAAGCAATAGCGAAGATTTAAAAGCATTTGGTTAACAGAAAATACATTGCTATTTTCCAACATCCTACATGTTCTTTGTAGCCTAGGCCTACTGTATTGATCTGTCCACCTAAAACACATTTTTGGTGAAAAGGATGAGAATGAATGAGGAAGGGAGGAGATTGCTGGATGACAGGATTTTGTTTGAATAAGAAATGAATGTATGAAATCCTAATCAAATTATAATTAGGTTAATGTCTTCTTTTTTTAATGGCTAGTAGAAGTTCTGAATGGCCGGTAACTTGGCCGGTGGGTGAAAAAGTTTATTTCAAACCCTGTGTGTGTGTATATATATATATATATATATATATATGTATATATATATATATATATATATATATATATATATATATATACAGTGCCCTCCACAATTAATGGCACCCCTGGTAAATATGATCAAAACTGGCTGTAAAAAATAAATCTGCATCGTTTATCCTTTTGATCTTTCATTCAAAAAATTTGCACAATTCTAACCTTTCATTTAAGTAAAAGAATTGAATGTGGGGGGGGAAATCACATTATGAAATAAATGTTTTTCTCCAAAACACGTTGGCCACAATTATTGGCACCCTTTTATTAAATACTTTTTGCAATCTCCTTTTGACAAGATAACTGCTCTGAGTCTTCTCCTATAATGCCTGATGAGTTTGGAGAACACCTGACAAGAGATCAGAGACCATTCCTCCATACAGAATCTCTCCAGATCCTTCAGATTCCCAGATCCATGTTTGTGCTTCTTCTCTTCAGTTCAGCCCACTCATCAGGTCAGGGAACTGGGACGGTCATGACAGAAGCTTCATTTTGTGCTCCGGCACAAATTTTTGTGTTGATTTTGATGTTTGTTTTGGATCGTTGTCCTGATAGAAGATCCAACCACGGCCCATTATAAGATTTCTAGCAGAAGGCATCAGGTTTTGATTTTTTATCTGTTGATATTTGATAGAATCCACAATGCCATGTATCTGAACAAGAATTCCAGGACCTCCAGCAGAAAAATATGCCCACAACATTAAAGATCCAACGGTATATTAAATTGTACACACGGGGTACTTTTTATCCTTGTGTTCACCAAACCCATCTAGTGTGTTTGCTGCCAAAAAGCTATTTTTTTAGTCTCATCTGACCACAGCCGTTTGAAGTTCCAGTCATGTCTGACAATTAAATTTGCTGGAGTTTGTTTCTGGAGGAGCGAGGAGGATTTTTCTTGAAACCCTCCCAAACAACATGTGGGGATGTAGGTTTTTTTTTTTTTTTGGCTTTCTGACCCCAAGACTCAACTAATCTCTGCAATTATCCATCTGTGATCCTTGAAGAGTCTTTGGCCACTCAAACTTTCATCCTCGCCGTGCATTAAGACAGTATAGACACACGTCCTCTTCCTGGCAGATTCGTAACATCTTTAGTTGATTGGAACTTCTTAATTATTGCCCTAATGGTCAAAATGGGGATTTTCAGTTCTTTAGCTATTGTCTTACAGCCACTTTCTATTTTGTGATGGTCAACAATCTTTTGCTGCGCATCAGAACTGTATTCTGTGGTTTTACTCATTGTGATGGATGATTAAGGGGATTTGGCCTTTGTGTTTCCTCATATTTAAACTCCTGTGAAACACAAAGTCATAGCTGGACAGTTTCATGTTCCTAGTCACCCTGGTGTACTAAAAAAGGTAAATATTAATGGGAACATACTTCAGAGATATTTTACTCGTAAAAAATTCTAGGGGTGCCAACAATTATGGCCAGCGTGTTTTGGAGAAAAACATTTATTTCATAATGTGATTTCCCCCCACTTTCAATTCTTTTTCTTCAATGAAAGGTTAGAATTTTGCACATTTTTTGAATGAAAGATCAAAAGGATAAACGATGCAGATTTATTTTTTACAGACAGTTTTGATCATATTTACCAGGGGTGCCATTAATTGTGGAGGGCACTGTATATATATATATATATATATATATATATTTTTTTTTTTTTTTTTTTTTTTCTTCCTCAGTATTTTTGTCTTGTTTTCAAATTAAAAACATTATTATTATTATTATTATTATTATTATCTAAACATTTTTAAAATCAAAATACATTTACCTGGAATCAAAATGACAATGGGGACATAAAAATGAACTTAATTCAAATTAAGGAAAAAAAAAAAAGATTATTGTTTGACCCCATTGGCAGATATTTGTTCTTGCTTTCAGCATTTCAATTTTGATAAATTGTTTTCAGAAAACAAGACTTTGCTTCTCAATCTCAAAATTTGCTTCTCAGGTTAATATATGTTGATTTACGGATGTTTAGATATTTGTACTGGAATACAAGAAGAAAAGACCCCACTCCGAAAACTAACCCTTGCTCATAAGGAACTATCATGAAAAACACATCTCATTCACTCACTCATTCACACCTTGAGTGTTTTAAGGCTTTGAAAGAAATATTTTTAGCTTGCACTCAAATATCAGATGCACACACACTCGGTGCAAACAATGTAATTAAATCTTCTGGTGGTTTTGGAGACTGTAAAATCTTGAAGCAAAGTGGTGGGCGGCTTCATTTTGACAGAAATATAAATTAAACCCGACCGCCGTGTCTCACAGACCCTCACAAAACCCAAGGTGCTTTTGAAAAAGCTGCCAGCTTCATTCATCCTGCCAAAATAAAAATGGCCTTCAACACAATCAATTATTGGTAATTATGTTCCGCTCAAACGGTTCCAGTCTTTGTCTCTGATCGGTGGCTTTTCCCACGTTCACGTCGCCAGCTGCTCTGTTCTTCACCGCGTATAAAAGGTGTTTGTCTTCCACAGAAATTTAAAGAGAAGAAAGACATGAATATATTTTAATAAGCTTATGTTTGGAAACACACATGTACAGTGTTCAGACCCATTTAAATGAACTAATGTAAATTCTGTTCTTTGTGATATTTTTATTTAACGACATTTTCTGGCAGCACTATTTCGTATTTAAAAATTAAATATCTGCTTCTTTCACAAGAATTAATGTACACAGCTGAGTCATGTTTTCCATCATAAACCAGTTGGTACCACTTCAGTGACTGATTTGGATTTATATTGTTACCTAGTCACAGTGATAATCTGCTGTTACTATAGTGCTCAAAGTGCTCATGCCTCCAAATAACACAAACCCCTGAATTTAGCCATCTATCACTAGAAAATCAAATAGCTATGTATGTATGTCTGTCTATTGTCTACTTCTAATCTACTTCTAGCCAGACATCAAAGTTGGTCTAGACAAAATGTTATATCTAGTTGATTCTGTGTTGTTTTATGTTGTTTATCTAGTTAACACTGACACGACTGTGTGTGAGGAAGACATTGCAGCTAACTAAAAGCAATGTCATTCCTCCAGCAAAATAAACAAACAAATAAAAAAAAACAGATATCAAATAATAAAAAATAAATAAGTAAATAACTGCTGTAATGGAATGAGGGGATATTTCTAAAGGCTGTTTGTGTGTAACTGATAGGGTTTATTATTAAGACTATCAAATCAACACAGCATGACATCAAATTAGCGCTCGAGGATCAAAAGCACAATGCAAGATGATGTTTTTACCACACAACTCAAATTAATTGAATTTCTTAGTTCAGCGTGTTTTATTGGTCAGGCTTGTGTTTTTTACATTTTTTTAAAGCCGTTTGAGTGTTTCCGTTTCTGCGGCCACCATGAACCACAGAGCATGAAATGAAGCGAGGCACTAAATGTGCGAGACAAACAGAGGAAAATGAATGTGAGTTTGCATCTCTCAGATGAGCTTTCATCACGTTAGATTCTGCTAATGCTGCAGCGCTTTAAACGAGAGACGCAAGGAGATGGGGCGGAAATGAACGCAACACATCAGGACATCATCGACAAAACTTCCTGTTACAAATGAGTAGAAAACACATACTGTATGATGGGTCACAACCAACAGCCAGAACTCCAGTTTTGTGAAATTTTGGTCACACAGCTTTAATGGCAAAAGTTCAGTTGCAATATTTGAAGCATTCATCAGCAGTGGCATCTGTTGTCTGTCTATCAGTGCATGAGCTTTGAGTTGTTTTATGGAATTGTGTGAGTTTGGCACATGCTGTTGCTCTTCTTGAAAACGTTCCCGTTCACACATTAACTCATTTAGCTGAATGTGTTTCATGCACCTGCACGTTTGGCCATCGACTATCTGGCTTTGCTAGTAAACTCATCCATGGGTGCGTCAGGCTGTCGGGGCTTTTTTAATGCACCTGCTAATGGCTAATTATCCAAAAGTGACTCACCTTTGCAGCTGCAATTTGATTTAGTTACTGCAGCATTAAAGCGCTTGATCATGTTTCTCCAGATAAACAAAAAATACATTCTAAGAACATTTTGATAACTTTCCCATTATGTTGTGAAAACATTATTTTTGAATATTCCCTTAACGTTCAAAACATGGAAAGGTTTTTATTTTGCCTGATTATACGAACATTAAAGGAACATTTCATTGGAGAAACCTCCACAATGGATATACATCATTAGAGGATTGAGTGTTTTTTTCCTAGAACGTCATGAACAAATGTCACTAAAACTGACAGATCTTATATCAAACATTGAAACGTTGTTTGATTTGTGAACATTACCATTCACACCACCAGCAACTGGAGTTATTTTTAACATGAAAATTAGTTTTTTCGTACATCAATGTTTTAGTTCTAATTTTTATTAAGTTTCATTCTAAACATGTTTTATATACTGATGTTTCACTTGCTATGCTTTCAAATTATTGGCCATATGACTTTATCTTGAAAAGCAATTGAAATGGTGTTGCATTGTGAGACGAGGCTGATGATGGTACGTTATTTTAATAAAAAGGTGTAAGAAAATGTCAATTTTATCTTGTATTTTGATTATATCTCACAAATGTTATACACAGCAGTTGAAATGTAACTAGGCTATAAGATGTTCATGTCGAACTTGTTCAGAAAACTTATTTTCTTCAGTCCGCAACCGAGTTTAAGTTTAGCCAAAGAATTTTTTTTTCCAGTGTTTGTCTGACGCTCTTTATGTCCTTGTCCACACTAATACTAATGCATATTTTCTCTCTCAGTTTTTGCCTTCCATCCACACTGAGATGACCTTTTTAGCAACGAAAAAGCTCTCCAAAGTGGATACATTTGAAAATGCCATTTTCTGTGAAAAATTATGGCGTAAGTTTGATCATGTGACGCATATTGAACCCATAGATATTCATGTTTATACCGGTCTTGTGCCTGTTATGTGCTATTCACTTTCACACAGCAAAAATATGTCACTTTGCACACTCTTCATATCACAGTCCTGAAAAGATGTCAGATCACTCGAATTTGCTGTCCTGTGGCAAAACATGATAGCAGTTGCATTTTAGACCAAACATATAATGGTGAGTGAGTGCAACCTGAACGCATCAGTAAATGGTGAGATATTTTTTTAATAAAATGATCCTGCCAGAAGAATTGCATGATAACTTGATTATGTCTTGTTCTGTCTGTGAGCTTTTTAAAACGAAAACTGGATGTTTTGCATGCAACACTCAGTAGTTTTAAAGGAAGCATCATGCATTGTGCTCAGCATCATGGCAGACATAGACTGCACTGTCTGAAAACACAGATCCAGTTTAATCACTTGCAAAATGACAGTCATTCCTAAAGATCGGATAAAAAAAAAAAAAAAAAAAATGGTGATTGGGTTCAGAGTGATAAACTTCTAAACACCTTCACCAACAGCCTAGAGTCAACTGAGTTTCTTGCAGAAGAGTCCGGCAGAAGCTGAGTGTTCAGACTCGAAATCGCTGACACACAAACCACATCAGCAGCACCGAACCTCGCAATTTACGACAGACAGAGATTGAGATCATTTGTTAATTACTTCCATGGTGCTGCAGGGCTCATAATGATAAATCAACTCAATTAGATGTACCGAAGTGCAGCGTGAACTAATCAAAAACACATCTGTCCAAACGCCGGACAGCCCACCTCGCACTGACCGCAGGGGACGAAGCCTTTGCTAACACAAACCTCGTGTTTGTTTCATATTCGCTCATCTCTATCTGGCACAAAGTCATTTTCATTAACATGGTACAAAAAGGGTAGTTGAAGGTGTTTCTTTATCAAGAAATGAAAGGAGCTGCTAGTTTTGGGAACAGACGTTGGCTTGTAGTTATTGATAAATATTATGATGTAAAAAGAAAAATATTTGCTCATTATTATTTTGTCATATTGAATGAGAAAAAGACAGGTTTTCAAATTATGTAAGTCAAATGGAAATTTGGAAGCCATGGGTATATAGCAGGGGAAATATATCAATTTTTATTGAACATTGATGGAGCAACACATTTTGTGTACAAATAAAATAAAGTGTTTTGTTTGTTTAAAATTCTTATTAATGTATTAGGTGGCAAGCTGAGCCTTTACCCCACACATGGGGTAAAAGGCACAAAGTATTGATACAAATACTTTAGCTAAAATAATATGTTTTTAATAATGTCTAAGTTAACAACTTGTTCAAAACAATCACTTTAGTAAAGTTTGTACTATTTTCAGTTTATTTTGATAAATAAAATAATTCATTTTTGTTCAATAAATATACTGTCATACATATTAATTTTAAAAATACAGAAGCAACATTATTTAACGTAAAGCTTCCATCTGAATCTAACCATGTCATGCCAACAAATAGAAAAGTCAGCCAGCTTTATCATGGTAATTATTGTGCCTTTTGCCCCGACAACATGGGCGATTTTCTTTTCATCATGAATTAATTGGATTGTAAAAAGTGGGCCAAGTAAATACGGTCCATTATGATTTTATATTGACTTTGTTTTACTCTTCTTAAATCTCTCTGAGGAATATTGTACTGTACAGCAGCATTCTTACGTAAGCTAATGGAGATGTAGAACGGTGTGTATTCTCAGTGCTAGACATGGCCCTTTACCCAATGAAAGGCACTTGAAAGAGAAACGAAGAACTGAAGGCCCATGTCTTCGCTATTGATCGCTATGAATAGAGATTAAAATAATGGCGAGAGCAGGTCATACATATGGATCAGTCCTGCTGCGCACCTGGCAGATCCATTAGTGATAACATCCCCTTTAATTAGACACATTAGACGCAGTCAACGTTTGCTTTGATACCATTAAACCAAGAAAAAGCATCTGGGCGGCTGGAAGGCAGTATTTCTGGAATGATCTTGAGATGTTGGGCTCCTCTCGTGGCTTTATCGCTGTGATTAAAGCACTTTATGGTGACATTGAAGGTGTAGTAAAGGTACTTGTTGTGAACTCATTGTGGGAATTAGGAAGGACTGTTCACTGCCGGTAATGTCATAGCCTAGGAGATGAACATGACTAATGATGGTTGTCACAGGACACTCAATGTTGTAAACTTTAAAGCTGATGTATGTGGTGTTTTTGATGTTTTTCTATCCAAGTGCACAATCACTGGACCACAACAAAGGTTAAATTTCTCTGTTTATTTGGAGTATAATCAAACTGAGAAATCATTGGCAATAAAGCGTCACCTAGGAATGATAAATATATTGTTAGTTTTGTATCATTAATCATCAGCCTATATGTACCATTCAAAAGTTGTGGGTTAGTAAGATGTTTAAAAAACAAAAATGTTGTTGAAAAAAGTATATTCTGCTCACCAAGACTGCATTTATTTGATCAAAAATACACTGATCCTTCAGAAATCATTCTAATATGCTTACCTGATGCTCAAGAAACATTTCTCATTATTATCAATATTGAAAACAGTTGTTGTGCTTCATATTTTTGTGTAAACCGTGATACACTTTTTTCAGGATCCTTCGATAAATAGAAGTTCAAATAAGCAGCAATAATTTGAAATATAAATATTTTGAAACATTGTCTTTACTGTAATTTTTGATCAATGTAATGCATCTTTGTGTCAGGGTTATGTTGAAGTCTGTTTAGTTTCATTGTGTTTTGGTTTAGTTTTCCCTGTTCCCGTTTTGCCTGTGTTGGTCGTTATTAGAATACATGATTTCCAGTTCATTTCGGCTGTACAGCCGCTCTAAAAGAAAATATTGTCATTGTTCAGCTGAAGTCAGTTCAGTGTTGATTCAGTTCCGTTGTAAAGATCATCAATTATTAAATTAGTTAATTTCATATATAAGCAGTTCTGCAGAAAACGGTGATGTCATCGTCCAGCTGAGTTCAATTCTCATCCAATAGTGTCAGTGCAGTCAAATCAATAATATTGTTGAATATTAAGGGCCACACACCATGACATCTTGCTGAATAAAAGTAATTTCTTTCAATTGTTTCTTTAAAAACAAACTTTACTGACCCCATACTTTTCTTTAATATATATATTTACCAAATTGACAGCCTAAAATGTAAAAGATAAGTAGTTTAATTGAGGAAAATTCCGTAGAGATCGTAGAAAAATCTACAGTATGATAGTTAATTTTCCATTGAGGTAAAAACCGTAAGAAGACATACGAGTCATGACAGACAATTTGTATGTCTTTTGATCTCCAATTTCTAGCAGTGAGGGTTGCAGATTCCACATGTTTTATGTTTTACAAATATATGAAGAATGTGGAAGATATAAACAAAATTTGGGAATATAAGGGTGTTGAGTTCTGTTGAAGTTGATGGATTAGATCATACTAAGTGAACAGAGTAACTCAGAGTGTGTAGTGTGGAGTTGATAGATGTAAATTGTGTAAATAATTGTTTAACAAAATATTAAAAGCCATCTGTCCGTTTGTGGTCTGTTGCTCTACAGCAGGCCGTGAGGGTTATTTGATAGACTCAAGAGAGCTGCTGCTACTGAAGCTGGATTGTTTTGGAAAAGCTGCCCGGCATTGTGGGTAATGAGCTGGCAGAGTGGAGAGATCAGAGGTCGACACTCAGCAAGCAGGAGATAACATGACATAAAAGAAACACACACAATCTCACACCTTCTCCGAAGGTTCATTCTGCAGTTTGTACATCTGAGAGTGTGACGCACAGGCACAAAACAACAGGTCACAACAACAGTACAAAACACACATGAGTGACTGAATTCATTACACAGTCGCTGCACATTTGCAAAATCATTTCAGTGCAAAAACCTGCCTCTAATACACTGACCATCCGCAATCCAATTTGCCCAGTATATGTGCACAGTGCTTTAATAGTGATGCACCATTAGTATTTAAAGGACAAGTTCGGTATTTTACACTTAAAGCCCTGTTTACAGATTGTATCTGATGAAATAGAACGGTTAAGATTAAAATTTGGACACATGCTCCTGTCCCGAGAATTTTAGGTTTATTTCGCTTTCCCCCCCACCCCCACAATGGTTGTCTAGGTGCACTGGAACATTCCTTCCTAAAACACATTAAACTTTCGTTTACAAAGACGTGAAACTCACCGAGTGGTCAGGGGTGTTCACTGGTATGCTCACTCAAAAATCGCTGCAAAAGATGCTTTCCAACAGGTTTTATCGTAGTTTTTGTCCAACTCCATTGACTTGTATTGAAAGAGCTGTGTGAGGTACGGTATTACTCCGCCGCTTCTTCTTCTGCTTCTTCTGTGTATTCAGTGAAATGCCAGTGGTTTGCTTGCAATCGGCAAATGTGCATTGTCGCCACCAACTGGGCTGGAGTGTCTATTATTCAAGCTCTCAACGGAAGAATCTACGGGTGTGAGACGTTTGGAAAAATAGGTCCACAGTTTTACAACTAATGGTAAAACACCCGTTGGAATGCATCTTTTTCAGCGATTTTTGAGTGAGCATATCAGTGAACACCCCTGACCACTCGGTGAGTTTCACGTCTTTGTAAACGAAAGTTTAATGTGTTTTATGAAGGAATGTTCCAGTGCACCTAGACAACCATTGTGGGGGTGGGGGGGAAGCGAAATAAACCTAAAATTCTCGGGACAGGAGCATGTGTCCAAATTTTAATCTTAACCGTTCTATTTCATCAGATACGATCTGTAAACAGGGCTTTAAGTGTAAAATACCGAACTTGT
>NC_137124.1:45761677-45776201 GCF_949319135.1 Squalius cephalus | reverse complement strand
GGCTTTAAGTGTAAAATACCGAACTTGTCCTTTAAGTTATTGTCATTGTTTTCTTTTAGTTTTCTTTCTATGTAAAATAATTAACGGTGCCTTATTAACAGAACAAAAATTATGTTAATAATGTTAAAAAAAAAAAAAATTAATGTTGTCAGTTCTGAATTAGCATGATTTATTGATGAAAACACAGAATATTACATTTCCCTTGAAGCAGCGAAACATATTAGACTTCCTCGAAAATGGCAAAATAAATATATCCACAAGGAACAGTGACTGCGTGCATGAACAGACGAGTGTGTCTGGTTTTTGGGCAGGTATAATATTCTCCTAAACGACTTTCATCCATGTGGTTTAGGTCGGGCCATCTGCACCAGGCAATGATAAATAGTTCCGTTGAAAGCAGGGCATTATGGGTAAATGCATGAGCTGTAAGACAGGCCAGTTCAGCTAAATCTAAAACAAATCTGGAACAAACTAAAACGGCTTTAAAAAGGCTTGGTTACACTTTATTTTAAGGTGTCCTTGTTACAGTGTAATTATACAATTAAGTAGGAGTAATATTAATTAACAACATTAATACTAACTATATGATTATGGTTAGGATTAGGGTTTGGTTTAGGGTTAGTTGCTTGTAATTATGCACAATTTACTTTATTACTGTAGTAAGAACATGTATGTATATATATATATATATAGGGCTTAATTAACTTTATTGCTCACCAGACACTGTGGCTAGTGGTTTTCCAAAGTTACTAGCCACTCAGCATTTTCACTGGCCACAATTTTGACACCAATACCATGGGGAAAAACTGCCATATAGATATTTTTAATATTATATCATAATTTGACAGCCAGTATATTAGTCTGCTGTCGCTTTAAGACCTGACGCACAGACCCATTATACTGTTTTATATAGCCAATATACTTGGCTTTATGTGCGTACACTTTGGGTGTGAGCACAAAATCTGCAGAAATTAGTCAAATGATGCGCAATACGCGCAATCCCACGCCGAGATTCAAGCCCTGTAACACCAACAATATTCATCCTGAGCAAAATGAAATTGTGTGTAAGGGGAGGCGGGTTTGTGTATTAACTCTCTGTCGGAGAGATGCGAGAGCGAGAAAGCACAATTGGAAGCATTGCAGATAATTCAGTATTGATATGTATCGAAAAATATTATAAAATTCAACCCGCCAAAGTAGCTAGTAGGAGTGACTGCGTTACACGCCACTGCTGAAATCCACCTTTTGGCAGGTTTTAATGTCAAGCCACAAAATATATATATCGTCGCTGTCAGGCGGAATCCTCGCATCTCCAAAACCATTATTTTTCAGGAAATTTAAAAAACTGCATATTTTTTTAGTTATTAAACATTGTATCGTTAAAGTTGGTATTATACCTTATATTGCTATCATATACTGTTGTGTACCAACATTAACACAACATTTCCCCAAAATCATGTTTAATCGGAGATACAAGGTTTATGACTTGGGAGCAGGGAGATACGAGGTTACGCTGTCATTGATAAGAATGGAACGGACACAGACGTCGCTGCAGCCAGCAGTCTTCATCAAAGTCTGCGGTTGCGTTGAGCCTTTTGACAAGAGATAAGGCTTTAAGAGCCAAAACTAACCACTGTGGTTACATACATCTTCCTAAACTCTATTTTAAAGGTTTAAGAGCTATGAGTGATGCAGTACAAAAAACGATGAGCTGACTAGGCTGTCTAATAATAGGCGTAAATTAGCCCCTATCTGCACGCAAACTTACCTTCGTGGCTCATGGGCTTCCTTCTGCACCGAAGCATTACAGCTATCAATTTTTAACAAAACAGGCCTACTCAAATGTATCTAACCTAACTATTTTAACTCGTTATTGTCTAAAAAACAGACAGAGTTATCCAAAGATAGGCTTACTCAGCGGCAGTAGACAGCCCTTTTTTGTCTCATAAATAAAAACCTTGCTACTTGGGGTATTTTACATGCACAGTGCCAAGAGAGACAGTTTAGAAGTAGGCCTAACAGCTGAACTTCGAGTCAGTGAAATAATAATAAAAACAATAATATAATGGTGGTATCCAAAACATTCAATTTATTTCAAGTATTATATTAGATACATTTTAAAACCTCAATGCACATGTATAATAAGCCTAGTAATAATAAGCCTAGTAATAAGTAGATATTTAAAATACATCAATAACTGATATCATAGTTTAACACAGATAAAATCAGAGTTAAGGCTTGCTTTACTAAGCCCCTTACTGAGTGTATTTGAGTTTGTGAGTAGGGTGAGCCCTTGTCTGTGTGTCTGTGTGCATGTATCTGTGAGGCTCTGTGTGTGTTACATTGCCATCATATTGACTGTGTTAATACTGCATCCTATAATAAGCTAGTGAAGCAAATTGTTGTAAAAGCTGTGAAAGTCCTTTGGGATGACTTCCTTCAGGTCTTGGAGGTGTTTGACACAGACATGATTGCTGAAAAAAAAAAAATGAATAAAGGTCAAATGACCTTAGTTTCCCTAAATTATACAGGATGTTTATGTGATAACAAGGCAAGAAGCCAGCTAGCTTGCTTAAAGTGATGAACATGACGGCAAAGGCATCTATTTGTTGAACGTGACGGCATGCCTTGACATTGTAAGCTACAATCCTGACATAGTACATTCAATTATTAAGTTGTTCCTCAGACAAGCGCCAGAATTAGCCGGAGTCGAGATTTTTTTTCTTTACAGCCCACGAAAATCACGTTAGCTATCTCACCAAACATGACGACAAAACCAATGCATAGTTGCTAACTAAGTCAGCGGCAGACAATTTTTGTGCTTTAAATTCATTATCCTCATCAGAAACAAAACCATGGAAGATTTCAATCAACAAGATAGCTACTGTCCAATGCTAGACCTAGCAGAAAGAAAAATCTAGCATCCTCAGAAACGATACATTACACCTTAGCACTACCATTACTTCAAGATCAAGATAAAACAGTTATATAATATATAAACTGTTATTATATAATTCATATAACTGAATCATGAATAACCTGTGTTTTGAGGGCATTTACCTCAGAGGACTGTTGCTCGACGAGGATTTCTGTTGCGACTTTCAATCTTGAGCAGACAAAATGCCGCGAAGCTCCCACGGAGTGAAGAAGAGGTGAAGTTACAAGGCCTCTCAGACAGCTGAAGTGTCCAATGGAGTTAAGAGATTTGCTCTCAAGCTATTTTCAACACTTTAGATTGGTTAATAATTTGTAAAAAATAACAGACCCATGTGGGGACTGACCAATAGCATAGATTAGTGAAAAAATATGAAATTGACAAAATTTGGACATAGGAGGTTTCAATATCGTCGCCCGACAGCGACAATATTGGCTACACCAATTTTTTCTTCTGATCTAAACTTCTGATCTAGTGTAACATCACATCGACCGGGGGTTTATAATGGTATTGATTAGTAGAGATATGATACATAAGAATAGGACAGAGGCCGCACTATGCATAAACGTTTTTTATTCGTTGCACAAACGCGTTTCGGCGTGTGCCTTCTTCAGTGTGCAATCAAACAGACATTGTGACCAATCTTATATGCCCCCACCAATGACACACCCATAAACTCGTAAGCCAATGAATTCAAAGTATGCTACACACATATCAACAAAAGACAATTAATTAAAGACAATAATTCTAGGCTGCATACAAAATGACTTACAATACACAGATGTTTCATAGACAAGAATAACCCCAGTTTTACAATTATAAAAAACAAGAATCATCTCAGTTTTATATTTATAAAAAACAACTCAGTGACAACTCTTCATTCATTATCAAATGAATCATTCATTCAGTGTATTATCAAAATTGAGTGAAGCCTGCTCCTATCCTCATTAATTAGTAGAGATATGAGAAATCAGAAATCTTTTTAATTCAACATTAAGGGCCCTATCTTACACCCGGCGCAATGCAGCGCCAAGCGCGACGCAAGTGTTTTTTGCTAGTTTCAGTCCGACACAGTTATCATTTTCACGCCCTGCGCCACGTTGTTTAAATAGCAAATGCATTTGCGCCCATTTGTGCGCCCATGGGCGTGCTGGTCTGAAAACGAGCTGTGTTCTGGCGCATTGTTGGCGCATTGCTATTTTGAGGCAACAGAAATAGACTGCGCCATTGACCAACTGAAACCTGGTCTAAAGTCAATGGCACAATATTATTATTTTTTTTGTTATTTAAAGAGGGTGTTAGTAATGTGCGCCTATAGTCCACAACGCGCGTACACTGCTTATTAAACAAACAGGGACACACGCACAGCAGCACACAAACATGCCAAGTATTTAAAATAAAAGGATTGCAATGTAAAAGATTATTATTGAGTACATAAAGATATGGTGGAATCCAGCTTGTCCCCTAGATGATCTGCTTGCGCACTTTTACCTCGTGCACGAGCAGTTCCGTTTGCGCTCTGGAGATGGCTTTGGTCTTTCCACAATCAAATTCCGTCATGTAAATAGCAAATCTGCCATGGCGCGAGCGCAACTGCCATTTAAAGGGAATGGGAGATGAGACTCTGATTGGTTTAATGCATGTAAATCCCAAAACACACCCATTACTTATTAAGAGAATAGGGATAACCCTTTTAGACCATGCACCTGGCGTGCCGACCATTTTTCCCGTTGTTAAACTAGCAAAAGTGGATTCGGACACGCCCTAATTGAACTTGCGCTCTGCACTTTAGACCACACGCTTAGATCGTTAAAATAGGGCCCTAAATCTTCATTAAGGGACATTGAAGCTTTTGTCTATAATTTCGTAAGGTTTGCTAGCTGTCTACTGTTCCAGGCTGCCACAATGAGGATTGCGAGTATATTGTTTACATACGTGACCAGCTAATTGCTATAGTTTGTCTGAATTAACTCAGAGGTGAGAGGCCATCAGTCCTGGAATAGAGGAAGAAATGGCAAGACTGTAATATTTACTATGGAGGGCAAATGTTGGGAGAACTGGTTAGGCAGTGTAGAGAGCACAGTATCAATGTTTCCCTGAGACATGGCTGCTGGAACATATCCTTGTGACTAACACTATAATCACAGAAAGCCAGAAGAAAGCAAGATGAATTCTGAAATTGTTAATAATAGGAACTGTTTGTGAAGACCAAACGCTTGCTACTGAAGCACATCCTTTTTATCTGCCTTTAGAGATTACGTTCTGCACCTTTGTGGCTGTTTACTTTTCACTTACGGCAGGATGCACCCTGTGATGTTATGCATGCAGCCAATCTCTTTTGTTACTAATGTAAGGGAACTTTAAATCCTTCTCTTTCAACCACTCTCCAGCATAAACCAGCATGAATTCCATGTTGGTCCAGGCTGATTTATGCTGGTTAGAGCAGGTCTAGTGCTGGTCTAGCTGGTGGACCAGCATTAGTCATGCTGTTCTCAAGCAAAACTGAGCTGGTGTAGCTGGTCTACCAGCACTCCCAATCCCTGTGCTGGTGACCAGCAAACAAGCAATCACCATTCCTTGGTAACCAGCAACATGCAACATTCAAAACATATATTATGCTGGTGACCAGCAATTCTAGATTTTTCAGCAGGGACAGCCTTGTTCAGTTTGCGTCATTCTGCAAGCCTCTATTAAACATCATTCTGTGACAATAGCTGTGTTTCCACTGCCAGGCCAAAAGCAAGTGCGCTAGTGTGTGACCCGTCTCCACTGTCACTTCTGGGGCTTTCTCTGGCCTTCTCTGGGCTTCCTTGGAGGGGATGGACTTAACCAATAAGAGAGGTAAGCGGCTGCTTAGGGCCCCTGGGAATCAGGGGGCTCCATCAAATACCCAGAGGCCTATATAGATCAAATATAACCTATTAATGTTCTATCATATTAACAGGGCCCCCAATTACAATGGATCATTCCATTAGTACTGCGAGCAGAAAGTTTAGAGCGACAGCGAGCGCAAGCTTATTAGTAGAGCTTTGCTTATAAAAATACATTTCTATAGCTCTGACTTATCTAAATATTTAAATTATCTGAAATGTTTCATACCATTGACATTACCTGATTAGTGTAATTATGTAAAAAAAAAAAAAAAAAAAGGATGTGCATTTTTTGCTTGAGTGGAGCAAGAACATAATGCGCCCTATTTTAACGATCTAAGCACATGGTCTAAAGTTCACTTAGGCCGTGTTCGAATCCACTTTTGGTAGTTTAACGACGGGAAGAAAGGTCAGTGCGCCAGGCACATGGTCTAAAAGGGTTGTCCCTATTCTCTTAATGAGTAATGACAATCAGAAAACAATCAGAGTCTCATCTCCCATTCCCTTTAAATGCCATGGCGGATTCACTATTTACATGGCGGAATTTGATAGTGGAAAGACCGAAGCCGCCTCCAGAGCACAAACGGAACTGCTCGTGCGCGAGGTAAAAGTGTGCAAGCAGACCATCTACGGGACAAGCCGGATTCCACCATATCTTTATGTACTCAATAATAATCTTTTACATTGTAATCCTTTTATTTTAAATATTTGGCATGTTTGTGTGTTGCTTTGCGTCCCTGTGTGTTTAATAAGCAGAGTGTACGCGTGTTGTGGACCCGCCTATAGGCGCACATTACAAACGCGCTCTTTAAATAACAAAAAAAATATTGCGCCATTGACTTTAGACCAGGTTTCAGTTGGTCAATGGCGCAGTCTATTTCTGTTGCCTCAAAATAGCAACATGCCAACAATGCGCCAGAACACACCTCGTTTTCAGACCAGCACGCCTATGGGCACACAAATGGGCGCAAATGCATTTACTATTTAAACAACACTGCGCAGGACGTGAAAATGATAACTGCGTCGGATGGAAGCTAGCAAAAAATACTGGCGTCGTGCTTGGTGCTGCATTGTGCCGGGTGTAAGATAGGGCCCAATGTATGTGTTTAAAATTCATGTGGACAGTTCAGTTCAATGATAAAGTTTACCATCTTTAACTTAATGATGTTAAACTGAATGTAGGAAGTAAACAGTTTGCCAAAATAACCACAACATTAACAACAACACTGAAATAAGAGTGTGTGGTTTATCTGTCGATCAGCTGCGCATGAAAGTTGCGTTCATTACTGTAGCAACAGTAGGAAGTACAATAACTGCATTTCAGGGGTGTGTTATAAAATATTTGGAGTAAATAAATATAGTTAAGAATAACTCAATGAGATTTAAATCACATTAAGACACCATAGGAGAGAGAAAATAAAGATGGCAGTTTTTACAAGTTTAGGATTAGTTGGCATATATAAATGCAAGATATTCTAGGATAGTCTATCCATGGAAGTTTTGTATGATTGTTATTAGGGGTTCAAGCACGAAGTGCTGAAACCCTATTGTAATTGTACTGATTTTTAGGGGTTCAAGCATGAAATGCTGAAACCCTATTGTAATTGTAAGGATTTGTAAAACGCATCGTGCAGGCCAAACTGTAAGGCCTAGAGACGTGAAACCTGGCCAGATGGTAGGCCTCAATTTGGGGACAACCTATCAGAGTATGACCCCGATTGGCCCATAGGTGGCGCTGCAGCGACCAAAAGTACAAAATCGCCCATAACTCTTAGAATGTTTGTCCTAGACTCAAGTGTCTTACACCACTGTGATCCCTGGCTCAAGGCGGACAAAATGGCTATCTCCAATTTCGATTTAGGCAGGAACAATTTTCTTTGTTTTTGGCCCGATCGGAAACAAACCAGTCTAGGACAATTCTCTGGACTCTCTAGATCAATAATTATCGAAAGAAAGTTGAACTTTTGCATTTGGCTGGCTGTAACAGGGTCATTTAGAAAAGGGGCGTGGCAAAATACACTAAGAAGCCTATAAATCCCAAATTAAAACTCAGAACTTCACCAAAATTGGTGAGCATATGTGCCATAACATCATTAACAAGCATGCCAAATTTTATGGAGATCGGACGATAGGTGGCGCTATAACTGTTAAAAAGCTTTAAAACCATATATTTTCTATGGTACATTGCCTGTATTAGCTGTAAATGGTCTTTTCCATCTATTATGTCAGTGATTACATGCTTGCATTGGAAAGGTGGACGCCTGACGAACAAAACGTATATCTCCGATTTCATTTCCGTCATGAAAGATTTTCCGCCATTTTGAATTTTGTCAAAAACCTACTTTTGCGAACTAGTCCTAGGTTTTTTGTCCGATCGGAACCAAACCAGTACAGAAATGTTCTCTGGAATCTGAAGACCAATAATTATCGAAAAAATGTTGAAATTTCGATTCATGGTCGCTAGGGGGTGTAAAATTAATGTTGTGGGAGGAGCCTATTTTACTAAAATGGCTATAACTCAAAAAGTAAATGAGATAGCTTCACCAAACTCAGCACACATGTGTATGGGTTCAGTTTGGGGTCACAGTAAAATAATCGCGACGATTGAGCACTAGGTGGCGCTATAACATGAAAAAAACATGAAAAGGGCTATAACCACCTGACCGTTAGTCCGATTGACTTGAAAATTGGTATGCAGTGTCTTGGTCCAAGGTGCCATGTATGTTTATGAGGACATTGGCGTATCTCAAAAAACATGGCCGCCATCGGCCAATGAAGTTTGAGCACCTATTAGACAAGGTTAACGGAGGCCGATCGGAACGAAACTCGATGGGCATGTTTGACTCATGGCCCTAGAGGTCTGTAAGAGTTTTGAAAGAAATCGGCCACTAGTTGGCGCTAACGAGTTTTATGGCTCTGTAATCACGTGGTGTTACACTTATTGTAACAAAATGCATATTATTTGATAGACCTGCTCATGCTGAACAACTTTGCCTCATGAACCATTGATGTCAATCAAAGAGTTCATTAAATATTCATGAATATGTTAAAAACCTACTTTTGCGAACTAGTCCTAGGTTTTTCGCCCGATCGGAACCAGACCAGTCTAGGGCAATTCTCTGGACTCTCTAGATCAATAATTATCAAAAAAAAGTTGAACTTTTGTATTTGGATGGCTGTAATAGGCTCATTTATAAAATGGGCATGGCAAAATACATTAAAAAGCCTATAAATCCTAAATAAAAACTCAGAACTTCACAAAAATTGATGAACATATGTGACATAACATCATTAACAAGCATGCAAAATTTTATGGAGATCGGACCATAGGTGGCGCTATAATTGTTAAAAAGCTTTAAAACCATATATTTCCTATGGTACATTGCCTGTATTGGCTGTAAATGGTCTTTTCCATCTATTATGTCAGTGGTTACATGCTTGCTATATAAAACTTAATAACTTTTGATGCTTTTGTGCTTAAAGGCCTTAAAGGCCTTAATTGCTTGAACCCCGATAAATGCTGCTTGCAGCTTTAATTATATAATGTATTGGTAATGTTCTTAGACATTACAATGATGGCTATAATTACATTACGTCACATTAAGATTTACAGTTTATTTACAAATGTGTTCCCTATATTTTTATTTGCTTTATTAGTGACTGTGTATATTAGTTAGACTAAGGCGTTCCCTTCTCACTTTAACTTAGGGGGAAACCACTGAAACAAAAAAAGGTCCAGTGGTTTGATAAAGAGAGAGAAAAATACAGGTTACAGAAGTAAAAGGGCGCATAGTTGGTATTTTGGGGCCCCATACCTGGAATTGCTTAGGGCCTCAAATCCGCCCCTGTTCTTCGGGGCCAACGGCCAGGTGTCAACACTGGAGCCATTTCCCATGTTTTCATATCAGGGTACCACACTGTAAAAAATCCAACTCACAAAAAGTTAGACTAATGATTATCTTTTAGTTAACTGGACAATTAAATGCAAAAAAGTTAGCATGAAATGCTAGCGAATGTTAACTAGTGAAAAGACGTTGGTTCAACAATCGTTGGACCAACCTAGTATTAATTGTAAATTCGATTTGCAAATGCAAGTTAACAAGCATACAAGTTGGGTTGGAGGTTGGAGCATGCGCATTGTAACGACCACGAAGTTGGCGCATGTGCAATGAAGCGCGCCAACAATGAACAGACTGGACGAAGTAGCCATTTTGAGCATCTACGTGCGAGACTTACGGACCTAACTTACTCACAGCCAACGTGATTATTCTTTCTTCAGCTTCTTTACACTGCTAAAGCCATCGTTTTATGTAAGTATATGTATTTATATTGAAGTCGTTTGTAAAAGTACATATATCAAAAAAATTCATTTTTTCACGAGCAAGCTTAACTCTTAACTAACGTTAAGTCTCCTAACTTCAGTATTCAGCATGTAAACTGTTTAGAATAGAACCTGTGAAATCGTAGTAAGTTAGGAACAAGTTTGAAATCGCCACTTCTTATTTTAAACTAGCTTTGGCGTTATAATGCACTAATATGTGACGTTCCTATTTATTTTGAGAATTTGTGCAATACACCAATTAAATATTTTAAAGTCAACTCTTTATCTTAAATTTAAATTCACACACCCTTTACAGTGGTCTAATATTTGAATTTCACGTTTCAGACTGAGCTTAAAGTGAAAATCTGCACATTTATTTATCTGTGCCCTTTGAAGCCTGTCTAGGCTTTCTCACGTGTTTCCAGACTACTCGACGGAGTCGACAAGACTGCAAACGTCTAATTTAAAGTAAGTATCATTTTATGGAGTTGATTTAGATTTGATATTATTATCAAATACATGCAGAAAAATCAATGAATTTGATCGAATTTCCAAATGTATTTTGCAATCCAGAATCCACAAACATGCATTTCAACTTGTGTCTGCAATGAATTTGATCGAATTCAAAGTACCACAAATTGTGATACATTTATACAAAATAGAATATTTCTATTCACAAACATGTCAATGTTTGTACAAATCTCTGCACATTCATTACATTCTGAATTTCACAGACACAAGTTGAAATGCTTTTGTTTGTGGATTGCAAAATAAATTGTAATTGCAATATGTAACTTTTTTCAACAGGAAAAGAGGAGGAGATGACAGGATCATCCTAAAGGCCAGTCTGATGATTCTCTGGAAGAGGAAAGGCTCATCTTGGTAGAGGAAATGAAGAAGAAAACCACAAATAAAGTGTGCTTGAACGATGGCCTGCCCTGTTTCTTCCAAATGAGGTAAAATAAAAAAGGTTGAAATTAAATTAATTGGCTGTAGATTATCTTTAATACAGGTTATTGTTGTGTTGCTTGTAAATGTCAGTTGTAAGCCACGTGAAGCCAGTTAAACAATGTTACAACCAAGACCTGTTTTATTTATATCACCAGTTATTGTGGACCTCCTCGAGACATTCAGAGCATCAACACACCAGCACACTCCACAACTCCTCGAGCTATACAGAGCAAGAAAGGGGGCATTTGGAACCGAAATGGAAGATCATCTCAACAAGCTTGTTCAGCAGGTAACTTGTTGATAAACATCATGTGTCAAAGATAGTTTTAAAAACAGATTTATCAGCGCCGTTTGCTATTATATAAAGAACATTTTCTGAAGATATTTTTGAAGGAATATGACAATGTATGTCAAGTGTACACTGGCTGATTAGACTGATTTTGGTCCTGAACTTAGAATACTGCATACAATACTGATTTCCTATTTAACACATCTAATTTGATTCGGTGGCTCATTAGCAGAGGCTCTATGACTTCAAACATACATGCAAACTTATAAAAAGTTAAAAGTAATAACAGTGCATTTAAGAAATTTATTGTTCTTTTGTACCCCCTTTTTTTTTTTTTTTTTTGACCACAAATATTGTGACTCGCAGAAAGCAAACTGTCCTGGAAGGTCTCCCATGTTTCTCAGTGAAGATTCATCTGCACTTTTTAAAACATGCCTGGTGAGTATGTTTCATTACTTCAACAGATATACAACATCTTACCACATGACCATGAGTGACTAAAAGGAATGTGAATTTTTGTGTTAACAGCAAAGAGATTGTTTTGATGATTCATTGATTTTTGATTCAAAGTATTTTTTTGCAAGTACAACATGATTTCAGTCAATGATTGGGTATGCAATTTATTTAAGTTAACATGTTTTAAATTATGGGCCAGATCCTTATCATTTACTTAGATTTATACCATCTTATAGGGCTGCACGATTAAACACAATAAAATTGAACGTGATTTGGCAAAGGCTGCGATTATTTTGTGCGCAGCTTGTCAGTGGAGTGCGGCTGACCGGTAGTAAATACTGTCCCATTTGAACGCCAGAGGGCGCTCTCACGCAAAATATGCCCTGCCGCAGAAGTACAATAATGTGCAATATTCCAGGAAATCCCTATCGCTGTAGCTGAATAAACAGAAGATTGAAACGCTTGGATTAAACATGACTTATAAATACACGACTGCCTTATTCTGTGTAAGAAGCACATCATCTCACAGATGGAGGAGCTCAGCTGTCGTTATGAAGTGAGTTTGGAGTAAATGCATGTTATTAAATGCTGCATGTTATTAAAAAGAGGTTCATAAATGCTTCTCATGTTTTGGAAAGATGTTTGACCGATGTTGTTGTTTTTTCAAATGCACGTTATAAGTGCTAAGTGCGCACGTTATAAGTACGATTACATGTAAATTGCGATTAATCGTGCAGCCCTACCATCTTATAGTTTTTATTAGCCTGGTTGACACCAAAAACCTTCTAAGTTGTATCTGAGAGTGGGTCTGGGGAAGGTTCATTCACAGCCCATAAGGGACGTCACCAACGGACGTCGCTCAAATGCCTCTAGGCTCAATTGGATAGACCTAAAACCAATCAGAGCAATCGTCATCGTGTAAAGCCTGCCTCAACGTTTGTGATTGGTGCCTCGATTTGGAAAAAATTGGAAATGGGCTTGAATGGCCTTTGGCCAGACTGACTTGCAGAGCAAATCTCAAATTTGCCGGAAGTTCGTCAGGGTTTTCCCAGGCTAAGTTTTTATACTTCTATGTGAAATAGCTTATTCAGGGCCGTACTAAATTGAAAAAGAGACAATTGTTATTTGTGCGTATTTGAGTGAATTTACTTGGAGATTCTGCAAGTGGGATACAAACTTATGAGCACATTGTATAGGATTACTTTATGGTTCCTTAATGTATCTTTTTCGTTGTTTATTTTTGAGGTTAGTGTCAAGTGATACTGATTTATTATTTTCTTCTTTTTTTATTATTATGACAAGACTCCAGAGGACAGAGGGATGAAGGTGGGAATCCTTGTGGTAATTGAAGTTGATGTCCCCCCCAGCACACTGCCTAGTGTCACAGCATTTGCTGTTGTGTTGGAGGAGGTGATTGTACTGAGAGATGCTCCAGACTTGCAGTCTGCACTTGCATACCTGTTTGGTCTTTTGTTTGCCTTGGACCTTGAGTATCCAAAGCAACTGAAATACACTTTGAGAAGGTGTTCATGAAGATGGCCACTCATTGCTCTGCTAGGATACAGTGCCTAAAAACTAAGATACTACTGTGACGTTGCATTTGTGAGCTGTTTGGATCTTAAGCATTTAATGTTTTTAAAACTGTCAACTTGAGGCTGTGATAAAACAACTGTTTCGGCACTTTCAGCACAAACGTTAACTTGCACTTATAAATATGCTCATTTTGTAACATGTTCAGTGTTAACCATTTAAAATGTTAAACATTTAAAAGATAGAACTTAAATAGAAGTATTTAGGACCATTTGAATGTGAGAACACTTTGAATGTTAAAGTACTCTTTTAAAAAAAAAGTGTTTTATTCTTCTGCCTACTCTTTGTATTACTTTTTAAATGATAATGAGTATGGCTAAAGTGTTAAACATTGTTTCCATTTCCACACCAATGTGTTGCTGCTAATTTAAAATAAAACCTGGACCAAAATATCAAGCCTGTAGTTTTAGATTTATTTTTTAACCTTGTAATAATGTTGATTAAAAACACATTTTTAGTCAACCGAACATACTTTATTAAGTCATGTGAAAATAACATTAAAAGTTGAAATTTTATCATTTTCTACGTTTTTTTAACTATAAAAACTCAATCAGCTGAACAAAAGATCTTAAGTTGGGAGACATGTGACCTTACTCAGTGAATTGAGTTAAGTGAACTACTTTGTTTAAAAGTTGAGTAAACTCAAAAAAGCTGTGCAGCAAGTTGCCTTACAATTTTAAGTTATGTCAACTGTTAACTCAACATTTAAGACATTTAAAAACAAATATTTTTAGCTGACTCACTTTCTCAGTCCAGCGAGTGTCTGAAATATTTTCTGATTACGATCTGATGGGGATTCTGATCTGAAATATATTTATATTCTATGCTAAAGGCTACTTAGGCTAACCATCGGCATAGTAACAGAAAATACCAGAGACTGCTTGAAAAACTTAGACAAATCATATACAGTATGATTATAATCGTGTATTATTTGGTTTCATGTTTCACCTGTCTCTTCCCTGTGCCTTTGTTGATACCGTATTTCTACATCTGCATATGTCATAAATAACATGCACTCCGGTTAACTCATATAACTCCTGTTTTATGGCCGTGAGCTCCCTCTGTTGCTCTGCTGAAAGGATAACAGTATACTGAGACGGGAGAGATCGCTC